>NW_010417218.1:55729-58332 GCF_000710305.1 Buceros rhinoceros silvestris | reverse complement strand
AGACCCATGGCCGTTCGCTGGACACGCTCCAGCCCCTCAAGGTCCTTCTGGGAGCGAGGGGCCAGAACTGAATCCAGGATTCAAGGTGTGGCCTCCCCAGTGTCCCCAGTCCAGGGGGATGATCCCTGCCCTGGTCCTGCTGGCCACACCAGTGCTGGTACCAGCCAGGATGTTGTCGACTTTGACCACCTGGGCATGGAGATCCCATACGGACCCTCTAGGCTAGAGGGGACTGCACAGGGTGCGTGGCTGTGCTCATGTATTTGCACATGTCCCCTTGTGTGTGTGCATGCTTCGGGGGTTCTAAAATACCAAAGCTTGACCCTAAAAATGCTCAGGGGCAGAGGGGTGCTGTCCTGAAAGCTTCTTGTCCTATGTGACACCCTGAAATGGTCTCTGGGACATGTGGGCACAGAGGCACTTGAGTTGTGATGGTTGTTGAAATCCTCCACGGCAAGAAATTTTGAGGAGCTGAAGCTGGAGACACCAGTGCTCCCTGCTCCCTCCTCCTGGCTGCTCACCTCACATGAGCTGAGCTGCACCTGGAGGCCCCCTTGGTGCCTGGGGTGTCAGGGAGACACCCATGAGGGTGTCTTTGGTCCCTGGGGTGTTGGGGGAAACCTGTCACCCATCTGTCCTCGCTGCTGCATCTCGTCCAGGATTTCAGGATGCATCGCCACTGACTTAATCTCTCTACACATGCACAGAATAATTGCTTCCCCACCCCCCCCCATGTTTGAGGTGATTTCTGCATATTTCATGTTTGTCCAACTTTCATGGTGTCCCCACAAACCACCTCCAGGATCCCAAATGGATCGATTGAAGTGATTCCTGTGGGGACACAGCCATCACCCTTTCCCACGGCCACGTCTCCCACTCCTGGGTGTTTTTATCCCCAGTGCCACCACCCTGCTGTGGTGGTAGACCTCGTCCTGCCTGTCACCCACCCATGTCCCAGCCAAGGCCTCTCGGGCCACCGGTGCTGCTTTGTCCCCGCAGCTGGGAGCCGAGGGCTCACACAGGGTGGCACTATTGCATTAAAAATCCCAGCTGGCCTTGGGGATGCTGCTGGTGGGATGAGCCCTCCCATTTTACCAGGGCTGTTCCTTTTTCGGGGTGATGGAGGGGTTTCTGCTCCGGAGTTTGGGTGGAAAAGCCACAGTGGGTCCTGCCAAACAGTCCCAAGGGACAGCGTGGGACATGTCCCGCGCTCCAGACCCTGCACAGGATTAACAACGTGCCTTCTCCAGTAACACTCTCCTGCAGCCTGCCCCGTTTGGTCCTACAAAGCTATTTACACCACCCGAGCTCACTGTCTTCACTCCAGGCACACAAGATCTGAACTGTCTCAAAGTCACACTGTCCCTGCCATGAGCAGCCACGCCCATGAGCATCCCTCCATCCCCACGAACATCCCTCTGCAGCCAGGAACATCAGTTCCTCCCCACAAGTACCCCTCCAACCTCTCAAGCATCCCTTCCTTCCTGCGAGCATCCCTCCATCCCCATGAGCACCCATCCTGCCTCATGAGCATCCCTTCATCCCTGTGAGCATCCTTCCATCCCACGAGCATCCATTCCTCCCCAGGAGCATCCCTCCATCACCATGAGTATCCCTCCATACCTCTGAGTATCCCTCCATCCCCACGAGCATTCATTCTTCCTCATGAGCATCTCTCCAGCCTCATGGGCAGCCTGCCCTGCCTCTGAGCATCCCTCCATCCCCGTAAGCATCAACTCCTTCCCACAAACATCCATCCCCACAAGCATCCACCCCTCCCTCCCTGTGAACATCCTCCCATCCCATGAGTATCCCATTCCTCCCATTCCCTATTCCTCCCCAGGAGCATTCCTCCAGCCCCATGATGTTCCCTCCATACCCACCACATAAACATCCATGTCTCCATCCCCATGAACATCCCTTCATCCCTGCACAGCAAAGCACCCTCCCTGCATCCAGATTCCTCCAAGAGCTCTTTTATGAGGTTCCCAATTCCTTCCTGTCCCAGAAGGGAGGAAAAGCTGTTGAGGATCTTTCGTCTTGGGGAAACAGGGCACAGGTTGGGGCAGACGTTTTACAGCGAGCTCTGCTTACGGTGGGAGCAGAGGAGGACCAGGACAGGGGCTCACCAGACACTGGGAGCCAGGTCAAGCCCAGCCTCGGCCCCAGTACCGGGCACTCAAGCTAGCGAAGTGGCACAGCTCTTTGCCTGCTCCTGTACCATCCCTGATCCGATTAATCTGATTAATCCAAAGCTCCCGAGGGCCTGGGGCGGGGGCAGCATTGGGAGTTTGATTTACTGCTGCTGGAGGCAGGGAACAGAGACACCCTGTGACAGCCGCGGTGCTGCCGGGGCCGCAGGGCCCCTCTCCCAGGTTTTCAGCTAAAATACAAAAGTTTCAGTCCTGCTGGTCACGGCTTTTCCAGCAGCAGCTGCTCTGTGTTTCCCCCCGCAGTCTGCACCGTCTCCATCCCTGCTGCGTGTCCCCGGGCTGCCGGGGTGTGGGATGGGGGGGCCCCGTACCCCATCACGGCCCTGGGGATATGGGTTGCTGCTGTGGTTCCTGGTGCTGCTAGTTCTGCAGAACGGCGGGTCAAAATCA
>NW_010417218.1:54330-55382 GCF_000710305.1 Buceros rhinoceros silvestris | reverse complement strand
TTAACCCTTTGTCTGCCGAGCCGTGCCCAAGCAGCGCTCAGTGGTCACATTTCGCTGGGCTGCTGCTAAGATTGGGTCCCCCAAGGGAGCTCCAGGAGCTTTTCTGGACAACCAGATGCTGCAAAACTGCTTTTCCCAAGAAAAGTTGGTCCTTGAAGGCCCTTCCAACCTAGTTTTCTATGATTCTATGATTTAGGGAAAAGCTTTTCAAGTGGAGGAGAAAGATTTGAAATATAAAGGTGGCTTCTTGTTTTCAATGGGGTCCAAACTCTTGGTTAGTCCCAGATTTTATTGCTGGCATATTGCCTGCCCCATTCCCTCCATGCATCAGCACCACCATCCCCAAGGGCTGGGCAACGCCTTGTCCTTGGGGTTTGGGGACCACCATGAAAGGCCCCCCTGCCCCCCGCAAGGGAGAAACAACATGAGGAGCTGATTCCCCCCCAAAATGAAGAAGTAGGAGCAAGGTTAGCGCTGTCTAATCCCACTTTCTGCAGCCAAGCAGATGTTTCATGTCTTCTGGCAGGGGCTGAGCCTTATCTGATGGCAGCGTTTCCACGCAGGAGATCAGAAGGCTTTGAAGGCCTCGCGGGAGCTTGGCTGAGGTATGTCGGGGCTCGTCGCTTCTGACAGATTCCAGGAGGGATTTGTAGCTGGGTTATGTTGCAATTCAGAGCCTTAAGGGATTTTTTCAGCACGTTCTCCCCAAAGCAGGAACCCTCCGCCCCAGCGCTGGGCCAACAAACACGAGCAGCAGCGAAGGATAGGTCAGTGCCAAACAGGAAAGAAAACAAAGGTTGTTTTGTAGATCCCAAGACAAACTAGTAAGAAATAAAGTCCATGTTTGAAGCTCTGAGAGCCAAAAATGTACCTGAATCTCCTTGGTTTTGGCAGAGCCGCAAGCGGACTGATGGGCATGGGACAGGACCCCGCACATACAGGACGGTAGAGTAACCAAACCCCGAACCCTAAAAAACCAGAAATCAGGGAGAAAGGTGACCGAGGGGTGAAAAAAGAAGAGCTCGAAATGCCCTCTGCAGAGGGCAGAGGCA
>NW_010417218.1:47143-54214 GCF_000710305.1 Buceros rhinoceros silvestris | reverse complement strand
GGCCCGCGGCAGAGGGCAGAGGCAAAGGCGTAGCTCCCAGTCCCCAATATATTGGCATATAGGTCCATGCGATGGGATTGGGTTTGGCCCCGTTAAATACATTTCATGTATTTTGAAATAGATTTTTATATATTTACAAGTAATATATAAAATATCATAAATTATGTTGTTATAAATTGTATTAAAATCTTATAAATGTTTTATTACAGCAGCTTGAGAAGAGGCTTCTGCCCATTTGGCGCCACAGATCCACCCTTCAGCTTTCCCACCATTTCAGGTATTGTGGTACCTCTGATTCATGGACCGTCCCTGCAGCCTCTGCCGTGGGATATCCCGGCCACCCAGGAAACATTTTCAAGCAGCCGTGCCTTCGAAATGCATCCAGGAGCTGCAGGGGGAGCTTCAGGGGTGTTGTGATACGTGGGGTGTGAAGCAACGGGGTTGGTGCAAGGTGGGAACTCGTAAAACACAAAAGTGAAGGGATGCGTGAGGAGCAAGCGGCGTTGTCCTGCGAGCTGAAGCCCTCGGAGATGTCCCTGTGGGACAGAGCAGGAGCAGTAGATGCTGGTGGGACCACAAGAGTGGGATGTGGGTGTTGGGAACAGGCAGTGAACACACTCAGGCACTGAAACCGGAGCCTGAGTATCAATCAAACGTGCTTGGAGTATTATCATAAAAACCAGTTGGACTGGTAGCAAAGCATGTTGGAAATGTGGGTCCCAGCACACGGTCACGCTGAAGGGTCGGTGGCTTTGACCTGCTGGGTGGGAGCAGTGCTGAGCTGGTTAAAACACCTGAAGAAAATGACTTTTTAAATGAGATCCTTCTATCTCCACCTATTACATTTCAGCCTTCCAAGGATTTCTTGGCGGTTTTAATATTTTTAGGATTTGTGCATGGCCAGATGCTCGTCTGCCTTCAAAGCGCTGAAGAAATCGCAATGGGGGCTCGGGTCAGCAGGGCTGAGGGGTAACGCTGGACCTAAACCAGCAAACAGGCTGTTCAGGTGCATGAGGAACACGATAGTGACTGAAATTCGCTGTCGTTGATGTCCACCCAGGCAGGAACGGGGGTGTGGGGTGCCCTCTGCCCCCAGCTCTGCCACATCCCCTCTCCCTCTCCCTGCTCTTATTTCATGCTCATCCCACCTGCAGGTCATTAAAACCATCTTTAAACTTTCCCTCCTGCACATCCCAAGAGCTAAGCGTGCTCCAGACAACTCCCGTCCCCTCTCCAACCCTTCTTCACCCCTCTGGGACCTGCTAATGCAGTGCAAAAGGGGGGAGATGAATGACGTGAGCTCCGATTCCTCATCCCTGATGGTTTTAGCTCCTGGCTGCCCCAAAAGGCTGAGGCAGATCATGTCTTCGGCTGCTCGACTTCACAGCCAGCACGCTCACAAACCAGAACAGCAGCCGCTGAAATCCGGGGAAGACAGAGGAGGGATATTGCCTCCCCTGCCCTCCCTGCTGTGGTGTGGGCAGCTGCCTTTTAAATGTCCCCAAGCAGCACCTTGAGTCCCCAGCGCTCAGTAGCCACGGCCCTACCTTGGTTTTGCCCTAGAAGGAGTTTTCTGTAGCAGCTCTGAGGGGCTCTTCAGGTGCTGCAGCCCCGCGGAGGCCGATGTTTCGGGATGGAGCTGCCCTGCCGAGGATGCTGGGCAGAGGTGCGTGATGCAGGGGCTGAGTTCACCGCTCCACAGCGCCCTGCAGGACCTGTGTCTTCACCAGTTTCACCCCTGAGCTATTTATTTCTACGAGGCCCACACCAGGACCATCTGTGATTATTAAAACGAGTTATTTTATCACCAGCCATGCGAGACTCGGATCCTACAGCAATTCCCAAACTGAAATATCCACACATCCACACGCTTGCCAGGCAGCTACTTCAAAAAAACATAAATCATCCTGTTCTCGGGTTTGAGTTGGCAATAAAATTCCCAGCACGAACCCCCGAACACCCCTGTACTGCTGCTCCCAAACCCGGCCGCCAGGCATTGGCTTTTTACCCGCGGAACACCGGTGGTTTGGGCGGTCTGTTGCTCATAAAAGGGTGGAACGAACCAGAGCCCGAAGTCTGTGGAGAGCTCTGTGTTTGCTGGAAGGGTGCCCGGTGCCCACGGTGCAGACGCTGGGGAAAGATGAAGCCCAGAAAGTCGTTCTTTAAATTCAGAGCACTGGAGCAACACTGAATATCTACACCTTAGCTGACTCCGAGCTGGGTTTTTAAAGAGGGGGTGTTGTTCTGCACATCAGCAGGGGTTTGAAAGGCCATTGATGAAAAGATGAGGATTTTTCCATCATTTTATTAAAAACTTTAAAAGGTCTAAAATGAAAACGTACACCTACTACAACAGAACCAATTTGTACACTCACGGTTAAAGTGCTAAAAATTAAATGATACAAACCCAACACGACTACTGTAAACGAGCCAACCGAGAGCGGAGGGGATGACCCCGGGTGAACAGCCATGTGCACCTGCCACGGACAGGTCTCACCAACACGGAGGCGTCTTCCCCTCTCAGCCAGAAAAGGGTGAAATTACAGCACGAACGCGAGCGTGTCAAGGGAAACATTGGCAGCGGCGTTACATGCAGCGAGTTCCTGGGCACGTGGACCCAACAGGCAAAAACCGCGTCAAACATCCCGCCTGGGGTGGAAATAAATCCCAATCTGGTTATAAACGAAGTACATTGGGGTAGGAGCGGAATTTCACATTCGATTTGACATTCTGCTGTTCACGGTGAACCTCGGGGTGCCTCCCACGCGGGGGCTGCTCAGCTCTGCACCCCGGATTCATGGTACAGCCGGGGCTGCCAGCTGCCCACTGCTGGCTTTTTTGGGGGTCCTCAGCCCCTGGAGCCGGGCTCCCCTGCAAGGTGGACATCGCTCTGCGGGCTGGTCCTGACTCGCCTGGCTCTTCTTGCTGTCTCCTTGAGGGAGACCCTCTTCCCGAGGGTTTTCCCTCCCCTCCTTGCTGGAACGACTCGGCCATGGGGTTTGATTTGACCACAGCCACATTTCAGCTTCCGTAGCAAAATTTAGGTCTAAGCACTAAGAAGAGGGAGAGCGCTTGAGAGTGGACAAATACATTTACAACTAAACGTGGCTTTTCGCTGCTGTTGGATTTTTTTACGCTTTCAAAAGCTGAGTGCTCTCCATCCAACGGGAGAGCAGCTGCGCGGGGTCCTGAGACAGCCCTTTCCATGCAACGCAACCACATCGCTGACCCGCGATGGTTCAAAGCACGACGAGAGCTATGAAGAGATTAAGATAGAAGGAATGTCACAAAATTGGGGGAATAATTTGTTGCCAGCAGCAATCGGGCCAGTGTCTGTGTTCACCAGCTGCAGCCAAGTGCTCGCCTGCCCCCGGCCATCTCCTGCTCTGCCTGGACAGGACAGCAAAGGCCTCGGAGCAAAGCGCCCTGTGCCACGTTGCTCCCTGCCAGGGGATAAAACCGGCGGTTCCGTTCTCTGGGAATACTGGGAATGAGAAGCCATGTGGTTTATGGGAAGCTTTGATCGTGCAAAACAGCATTCTGGAGCTTCAGCCATTGTTCTGTGTAGGATGGAGATACATGAACCTGCTGCTGGGACGAGCTGGAGAAACTGGGCTGGGTACAACTCTGCCTGCGTTGGAGGAGAGAGGGCCAGGCTGTACCAGTGTGTGTCTGCTGGAAAGGGACAGAGAGCTGCTCTTCAACCCTATGTTCAGCTACAGGCAAGTCAGGCCAGGCCAAGCCCAAAGCAACCAGAGTTTTGGCGACTGCAGAACCGCTGACCTGGGCAGGAGGTTGAGCTCTGGGGGAATTTACGGATGGGCACCGGACCCAGATACAGGGCACCGTGGCTGGAGCTCTCACCAGTGAGCAAGGGGTGCCAGACGAGAAAGCACCCCAAAACCACAGCCAGGTACCCCCGCCAGAGATGGCAGCGGGGTCTGACCTCGGACATGCTTCAGAACCCCCCAGTGCTGGGGCAAGAATCTTATCCGTGAAACCTGAAGCAGCCATTGGGAAGGGCTCAGAAACGCTGGGCAGGAGAGCGGGTGGCAAAAAGTATGTGGAAGATAAAAGGGAGGGGTTTGGATGCAGGGGCAGGGGTGCATAAAACCCAGCCAGAACCCGACTTTCACTTTTCCATCACCTCTTTGGGGTGATAGAGCCTGTCTCTGTGTACAGGACATGTGGACAAGGAACAGCTTTGACACCCCCATCTGGAAACAAGAGGGGGCCTAAAGCTCACAAGTTTCCAGGAGGATGAACCTCACACCTCCACCGTCGCTCCCCTCTAAACAAGTCAAAGCATTGCTACAGGTAAAACAAGTAACAAAGCACTGGAAGTCGAGCCAAGAAGATCAAGATAAAACACTCTTATTTTGTTTGGTAACCGTGTTTGGGAAAATTCAGCTCCCTGCTCCTTCTGCAGATCCAGATTCCTGCAGCCATCATCCCCTGGAGGCAGCGAGTTACTGGGAGAAGCTGAATTGGGAAAACGAAAAGGGTTTCACCTTTGTGCCTCACAGAGACTTGTCCTTTGCTGGTTTAAGTCGCTCAAAAGCCTTTTCATGCCCATCTGCTCTGAAAGGGGTGATCCAGCCTTGCTGGACAGCCATCCCTGCGGACATCCCTGGAGCTGTTTGCTGAGCAAACGGGGAAGCAGCGCCTCGGCTCTGTCCCGGGGCGGTGGAGCAGCCGCCTCCCTCCCCGGAGTTCGGATAAAGGGGTGTTGCTAAGCCTTGTTATTCCACGCTGGGTTTGGTTTGAGCTTCTCCTTTGGAGCAAAAGCCTGGTGGAAGGCAGAGAGACAATTCACGGTGAATCTCTTTGTCAGACACAGAGACTCCTGGGCAGCCTTTGATCCCAAAGAGCTCATGGTGGTTTCGTGCTCTGCTGTCATATTGTCAGCTACAATCAGAAGGAGGAACTGTGGCGCGGCTCTGCTGCTGCTGCTGCTGCTGCTGCTGGCGAAAGCCCCTGGAGCAGCTCCACCAGTGGTTGTCCTACTGCTGCCCTTGAGCCTGTGCCATCTGAGCACGTAGGGAAGCTTTTCAACACACCTTGAACAGGTCAAAAAGGGAATGCGGTGAGGACATGAAAAAAATACGTAGTTTCCCAGCAGTGAGCTGCAGTAATTACTGAGGTAGGTTTAAATACAACCGGTGTTTCCTTATGCTGAATGTATCTTCCAGTGAAGCTTCAGAAGATCGACTGCACCATCCAAGATGGGCCTTGAAGTTTGCCTGCAGTGGCGGCACAGACTTGCTGCACTGCCCCACATTATTTACACGCAGAAAAGCCCAAACTGAGAATCCTCTGCCATGACTCTGGAGTAGGGAATGGAGAGAAAACAGCCCATGGCAGAGGTGGCTGGGAAGGAGCCAGCAGTTCATGGTGGATTCCTGCTTCCTCTTCCTCCTCCTCCAAACCCTCCAGCAGGTTTCTGGCTGCTGCACCTCCCTCTTACCCCACCCACAGGCAGCTCCTGCCTCAGTTTCTCCCACCCCTTTGTAAATCCCTGCTCAGTGGAAAGAAAACCCTCCCACATCCCAGCTACGGTGTCGCCGGGAAGACAGCCCATCCCCGATCAAACTGCTCCTGTCCGTCCGGCCTCAGCCTTCCTCACCAGGTTATGGGGCTTGTAAACAGGCTTTGTGTGGAACAGGCTGCCTGTTCCAGTTTGGGCCACAAATTCAGCTTTTCTAGTACTACTGGTTTTTAAATAGACAAGGAACAGGCAATCTCAGCTCCTGCACATGAATCTGAAAATAAGTGGCAGAATATTTTCTAGGTAACTGGGTTTAAAATCGATCTCTTCCTACAGGAATTGTAAACAAGTAGAAAATTTAAATAGTCCTTTGTAAAAAAGCAAGGACAAGTTATAAAAAAATCACTCTGCCCTGCCCCTCTCTGCCCCCCTCCCACCCCGTCCCAACAGCTGAGCCTGAGCAGCTCTGCTAAGAGCCAGGGCTCAGCAGCGGCATTTCCTTTAGGGAGAAAAGGATTTTTCCTATTTCCTTCTCCAAAACGCTCGTTCCTGCGTTGCCCTTCCAGTGTAACCACTTAAAACGCCTGCTGATGCGTGCGGGTGTCCTTTACACGGCGGTTAATAAGCGTCCCCTCCCCCTGCGCCTGATGGAAATGAGTGTCGCTCTGTGATCGGACCAGAGCGGAGGAATTCCTTCAGGATTCCAGGGATCCCTCATGCCTGACGGGCGAAACCCAGTGTGATCCCACCAGCAAGTTTTCCGGGGTGACACCGCCCGACACTCAGAGCCATCGGAGGGAGGGGGAGATGTTTTTCAGCAAAGAATGAGAAATTCAGCAGTGGTGCCGGATGAGGAACGGCTATTGAATAAATAATTACCCACAGAGAGGTTCTAACGAGGCAACCGGCCATTTACACAGTCACTGGAGATTGCTGAACACTCTAGCACTGATGCAGGCATGAGACGGCCGGCTTCAGCACGAAGAAGCCCGTTCCGTCTTCCTGCTGCACAAAATCAGCACCCGAGGAGGGGTGATAACACTGAGCATTCGCACATCACCGAGGGGGAACCGCGCGCCGTGCCACCACGACTCCTTTGCGACGGAAGTGGCTCAAGCGCTGGTGCCGTCCTCTTCGATGACGCGGTTCATGCTGGTCCCGTGCGTGATGTGTGTCATTGGGTTGCTGCTGAGATCCCTGATGCTGCTGTGCCGCGACTGGTCGTTCAGCCGGTGGGAGCTGCTGTGCCTGGAGTGATCGGTCAGTCGCGACATGCTGCCGTGAGGTAGTCTGTCTTCCACCCCTCTGTAGCTGCAGGGCGTGTACCTGCGGCATCAAACCGGAGGACAGGGATTAGCACTGTCACTGCCACGGTTCGAAGGAACGTAAGTAACCCTCGGAGCACAGGCACGCACATGGACACAGACCCTCTGAGAAGGGGCTGTTCTCTGTCCAGCTCAGTCACTGAGCTTCAACCGCCCCGGGCTGATTGTTCCAGCCCCTTGTGCAGCCTGGCTCTGGCTCCAGCACTACGTTCAGCACTGATAATCACCTGAGGAAAACAAACACTCCCTATGCCCCCC
>NW_010417218.1:11845-47034 GCF_000710305.1 Buceros rhinoceros silvestris | reverse complement strand
AACAACCCCTCCCTATGCCCCCAGCTAGAGCCCCAGCCAACCCTTACCAGTGCTTACTGCAGCAGGGCTGGGACTATTGACAGAAGCAAAACCAGTTTACTCCCAGACAAAAGCAGTCACAATGGACCAAGCTGACTTGAGGCCAGCGCTGTTTTCTCATGTGCCCCGGTGAGGTAACGCAGGAAAAACAGCACTGGCCATGTTTGAAATTCTCTGAGACTTTGAAAATACCGTGACATTTTTTTCTCTTCCCAACCCAGATGCTAACAGGGAGAAGAGATGCAGAGACAGTAAACACACACAGAGCTTCCACGATGGCCAAGCGCCCAGCGAGCAGAGGCTTGTCCGATTTTCCACGTGACTTTACCGCAGAGAAACGCACCGGCCGTCACGCGATCGGTGCAGGCTGCCGTGGTAGCTGCTGACTTTGCTGTGGACGCTGCCCCCCCTTCCCCTCTTGTCGTCCATCACCGCCACGCAGAGAAACGCACCGGCCGTCACGCGATCGGGGCAGGCTGCCGTGGTAGCTGCTGACTTTGCTGTGGACGCTGCCCGCCTTGCTCCTCTGGTCGTCCATCACGGCCAGCTGGGTGGAGGAGGCGTGAGTCGAGGTGCCCTGGGTCGAAGTGCCTCTGGACTTCCGGATGATGGGGGTGTTGGGATCTCTCAGAAGAGACTGAGCAAAGTCTGGCTCCTGCAGCACTTGTCGACTCTCGTTGACAACTCTGAACGAGACAGGCAATACAAGGAGGGAACATTAACAGCAGTAACAGCACTGTAATTGTTCTACAGACAGACAGACAAACATCGCAGCCTGAGACCATCTAGTTACAGTATAACAGCCCCATCTGCCTGACTGTGAAGCATCTCCACATTTGGGTATTCCAGCACACATCATATTCTTGAATCCTTCCTGCTCCCTGTACCCGACCCTCTAGCCCTGATGTGCGTTTGCTCATGGCCTTAGTTTGTGAGGGTTGTTACAAGAGAAATCCTTGGGATCTTGCCAAGACTCGGCAAGCTCAGGTGACCTGGGGAGCTGCCTCTCGGGGAACACAGGAAGCTGCTTCCCCGCTCAAATGAGCATTTAAAAACTGGATCGAAACTGGCAGCAGGAGGAGGAAACACGACACAGATAACAAGGCATAGGCAACTGGCTGGCAGCCCTTAGATCGGTGGTGACAGCCCCACAGCTCCTCTGGCTGCTGAAATCCCTTGCTGGGAAGGGCTGGCAGAGGGGCCGCCCTTGGCCGCTCTACCGTGGTGTGATGAAAGGAAGTGCTGTCGCATCCGCCACATTCCTCTGGGGGGTTTTTCATCTCTTTTCTGTGGGGAGGCCTTTTCTTCCCCTGCCATTTCTCCAGACTGTTCTTTCATGTTCCGTTTCCTCGCCTGGCTCACTCCTCCTCTTCATTTTCTTGCTCACAGAGGATCGCAGGCTGCCTAAGGAGGGAGGTTGGTATTGGTTCTGCCTGTTACCGCTCAATGAATGGGGCCAGCGAAGGAATTTGGCTCCATCCAGGCGCTGCCAGGCGTGGGGGCTCCTCTGCTGCCAAGCTGCTCCAGGAGAGACAATGGCACCTCCAGGGGCCATCCAGCTCTCCCGAGAGAGCCCATCCCATCAAACAGTTTCCTCTGCCTTTGCTCGCTCCACTCCTGCTTCTACCCACCGCAGCAGGGTATCACCTCTATGTCAACCCCAGCTAAACGCATGCGCGTGGGTTAAAACCACAGTGGGTTGTTGTTCACCCCGTGCGTATCTCCGTGGGTTAGCTTTCAAGCCCAGAAAAGTTCACTCCAGCTCTACAGAAGGTGATTTTACTTCACCCTTAGCAGAAGGCCAGTTCTGCCACCGACGGACAAGGCAAAGCGTGGAGTCGTCACTTGAAGACTTGCTGTATTTGTGGATCTGTCCTGAAACATCTCCCTGAACACCAATGTTTAGGATCATGCAAACAGCTATTTAGAGCTGTTACAAAATCATATCGAGTGCCTCTAAATTTATGCCATTCCAGCCTCACAGAAGCTCTAAGACATTGTCGTTCTATCCAGCTGTGCTCTGGCACCAAGGCATAAGAGAGGATTAAAAGCAGAGACAAGCGCTTTTCACTGCGACCCTGGTGAAGAGAACTCGGGCTCCGTTTGCCTGTAAAGGTCTGGTTTGGATGACAAGATAAGCACTTTGACAAAGACAAACTTCCAATTCCATCTCTCAGTGACTGGCAGACAAATTGCACCATTCAGCAGAAACCTAATTCTTGTTTGAAAATATTTGGAAAACAGACGGAGCCGTTTGATTCTGGGACAAAAAAAAAAATGGAACAACAACTGACAATTCTTCAGAGCTTTTTGAGCCATCTGAGCTCCATTTTGGACAGTGAGAGATTTTTTATCTGTTCCTGCCTTTGCTTCCATGAAAAACTAAACAAAACACCCCTGCAGGACTAGAAGGAAGAGGAGATTATTTGCCAGCACTCAACCGATGCTCTAGTCAATACCAACACGCACTCTTTTTTCCTGCGCCCGTGGAAAAAGCTGGCCCACTCAAAACAGGTCTTTTTGCTTCCAACCCAGAAGACAGAGGGGATCCCAACGACCAAAGCCATGAGATATTTCATGAGGAAGAGAATCAAATCTGGACGACTCATCTGAGTGACCTAGAGACAAAAAAAAAAGAGAGAGAAGCTTATACCACCCATCGTAGTTCACCACTTCATTTATTAACTCATTTAAAATCTCTGTCTCTGCCTTGAGCCAAAGTAAACACCAACAGGGTTCCTTTGTTTCCTGGCTCCGCAGAGCGTGACCGGGTGTGCTGTGCAGCCCACTGTGGAGTCACACAAAAGATTCAACTGCTGTGAGGTCTTGGCTTTATTTGTACTTCTGTCTGTGCCCTCAATAATTGTGAAATAATTTCTAGTCTTCAAATTATAAAGACTCGTTTCTTTGACAGAATTAACCTATATAACAGCAGGTGCTACACTCGCTGTTGAGAAAACGCTCCATGGGATGTTCAGTGCTCATCCTTTATTCCTCAGCCTTCACTGGAGGGCTCTGCCCCTAGTTTCTCTCCCTCAGGACTTCGAGGCATCAGCAAAGGTAAGGGAGGGTAAGGAAAGTAAAGGGAGGGTATGGTAGTGACCCGGCAAAGCCCCCACCTCTCCCCCGTTCTTCAGGGGGATCAACGGAAAGAGCTCATGACATCTATTTCTGCAAACACTTTGATCTACAAAGGAAAAGACGTGGAGAAGATCCAACGACATTATTTCCAGGAAGGTCTGTAAGGTAGTTTTAGAACAAAGAGGCTTCCAGGTACCTTCTGGAATCGATAACCCAGCTCAAAAACTGAACCTTCAAGGACACCCAACTCCATGTGCAAGCCTGAAAGACACCAGTGTCTTCTTACAGGAGGCTGCAAAGAAAAGAAACTAATTCTGCTGGCATTAAGTCCTCAGGAAGCATCAGTGTGACACTGTCACCCTGTGACCATGGCCGGTACTCTACATCTCAAACACCCACTGGCCATTAAATGACTTGGGGTACAGGAAGAGGTTCCTGCTTTTGAGAGAGAGCTCGTCAGAAAACCTAACTGAGGGACCCGTCAGAAGGCTCAGCGCCATCAGCAACCAGGGAAGAGACTAAAACCGACCATGGCAAGGCCACGTCTGAAGGAATGGGGCTGCAAAACACCTTGAGAATGTTTATTCTAGCAGGGGGTGAGGACTGTGAACTATGGCACAGTGGCGGGGGGGAGCGGGCTGGGTGGGGAGGTGGAAGCAGGGAGCCCTGCAAGCAGAGGAAGAAAATGAAGCCAGCCAAGGAGCACGAGGGAATGTGAAAGACCCACAGATGATGTGAAAGGATGGGAGATGTGATGGCAGAGGCAGAACAGGAGGAAGGGAAGGAGATCCTGTAACTGGGGACTCCCTGGCGGGGACTGACAGGCCTTTAACCAGAGCGGCTCCAGAGCAGAAGGGTCTTCTGCCAAGAGCAGCATGGCTAAAAGCAGGGGCCGCGAGGCAGAAAAGGAACGTGACAGGAGAGGGAGAGACATCGGTGACTGTCTCATGTCATGACTCACTGACACTAGAACAGCTTCAGGGTGTGTAATGCTGAGGCTGGGAAAGATGTTTAAGCAAGTGGAAATGTGATTGATTTTCGGTTAAATAAAGTAGGTCCATGACAGCGTGACAAAGATCCACAGACAGCTCAAGGATTGGTGCGGCAGCAGGGTTTGGGGCTTTGATCGTGGGGAGACACGGAATTTGGCCTCTTTCCAGCACGGACTAAGTACCTACAGCAACAGCTTTGTGACTGGTGGTGACACAGCTGATCCAAACCGTTGCACTTCAGAAAGCGACCTCGGTGTCGAGGCAGGGGAACATTGCTCCTCGAGGACAGAGTGAGACTGAAATACTTTGTGCCATTCTGGGAATTTGGTTTGAATTCATCGTCCTGGAGAGCAGAGGGGTACAGAGGGAGGTACAGAGAAGGGCTGGCAGGCTGGCTGGGAAATGACAGCCCATCTTGCAAGAAGCTTGACTGGCCTATGAGGACTTAAAGGTGTGAAAAAAAAAATTGCTATGTAACATGAATTATCTAAACTCTGAAATGGGGGAAAAAACCACCTTGGAGTGTTTGAGGTAAGCAAGAGGAAAGAAATAATGGCTGCGGCAGCCATGAAGAAATGCCGGACTTACAGGAGCGAGATTTTGGTACAGCGTTTGAATAGGACAAAAGCATCACTGACTGTTACCAGTTTAGGAAAGATGCTGACAGTAACAGTCAGAGCATCCCTCTGGCCCTACACTAATGTAGAAGCACAAAGAAAATCTCCTGAAACAACACTGAGAAGCTTTATTTCCCCCAACTGAAAATCTGAATTCAACGTAGTCCCTGTGTCAGGCTCATTCCAACCACTGGATCACAGAGTAGTTCAGGTTGGAAAAGCCCTTTAAGTTCCTCAAGTCCCCCCGTTCCCCCAGCACTGCCAGGTCCCCACTAACCCCTGTCCCTCAGCGCCACCTCCACACGGCTGGGAAACCCCTCCAGGGATGGGGACTCCACCACTGCCCTGGGCAGCCTGGCACAGCCCTGCACAGCCCCAACGGGGAAGAAATGGTTCCTCAGGGACCACCTCAACCTCCCCTGGAACAACTTGATGTCAGTTCCTCTCGTCTGGGGAGAAGAGACCAAACCCCAACCACACACCGCTGAGGGGCAGCACAGTTTCTGTATGAACCACTGCAAATACAGCAATCGCTGGTTTAATACTTTGTATTACTACATGTTTTTTACTAATATCCCCACTGCAGATGGAAAATGAGAATTTAAGTGTCTTGCCCAAGATCACACAGCTCAGCTCTGGCAGGCTACAACACGACGAAAGTTCAGGACCTTCGATATTGGCCCTCAGTAACTACATGCCTGTCTTTTAATTAAATGTAGAACCATAATGAACATTGATATGTTTCTTAGAGCTCATCTCTGTATGAAGCAGGCTCAAGGCTCTCCACACATCCACCCCTTCATCAGCCCCTGCCCCAGGAAAACCACTGCTGCTGAAACGCTTTGCCAACACTATGGACCTTCCCAAGCCTGAGACCACGTAACCATGCAAAAGGAGCCTGAAGGTTTCTCTAGGTGGTTTCGTAGCCAACCCGCGAGACTCCACTCAAGAAAATAAAAATATTAACAATTACCCAATATAAAATTATCCAGCACAATTAAGCTCTCAAAAATTGACCTTATTATCTAGTTTCATAATGTGCAAATGTGGCATTAAGTGGAATAAATGGTGAAATCCATCATTTCTTAATGAAGGGAAATATTCAGGTTAATTTTTATATTTACACATAATGCTTCTCCGCCAGGCCAAGTCCGCCCTGGTTTAATTACGGGCCGGAAGGGAATCTCATTTTGGGTCTTGCATTAAGAATAAATCAACAGTTCCAGCGCTAAAGCTCTCGGTTGCTCACTGTGCCATGGGACATCTTCATTCTCTTGTCGGAGTCATACTGCAGTACAACAATGGCTCTTCCTTTGCTCAATGACATCTTTGTGCAGGACCCAAACTCCTCCAGAAGTGTCCAACTCCAAGGTTGGCTTTTGCAAAGTTGAGGCAAGAGAGAAGTCACCCAAATTTGGGGTGTAGCAGAAATGAAGCAAAAAGGGCAGATTGATCAGAGACTCTCGGGTCCCTGATGCTGTCCATGTAATAAGGTCACCTGATGCACCTTCCACCTCTATTTTTAAAAATGCAGAATATAAGCAAACATGTTTGAGCTGAACCGAATGCAAACTTGGTTAAGCTCTAACTGGGTCTCTATACCGCCCTCAAAGTGAGGACATTAGAAACATCTAAAGAAACTGCGTTTATGGTTCTTTCTGGCAGAAATATTTCAACTTAGAGTGGAGAATGGCTCCAATTTTAAAAGCACTACAAATGAAGAGGGGTGGAATATACAATGTGGAAATCGATAGATAGTGGGAACGCAAAGATAAGTTGTTTTTTAAATTGTGTTCTTGGAGAAAGTCTCTCTCCACTAAGAAGTTCTGAACGAAAACATGGCAGTTCTTTTCATGTGAACCACAAGAAAATGGGTAAACTTACCCCATTGAGACTGTTTGCTACAAATATTGAAGTTTAACTATGAAACACTCCTGAAGGTCAAACTACTGACATAACTGAAAGGAGGAAAAGAACTGAAATGCATTTACTAAGAGTTTAGAATGTATTCTCATCTCTTGTTTTTCCACAAAACCCTCCACCGCTGCTGAGCTCTGCACAGTGACACAGAACATTAATACTAGAGTTCTGCAGACATGGCCAGTGAGAAAAAAGCCTCTTAAAACTAGTCCCAGTGCTTGGATTTAGTCCTGTGAAACGCACCTTACCAGCTGAAACAATAACTGTGAAAATCAACTCTGCAAATTCAGTCATTTCCTCCGTTTCCCACTCGGCACCGTGGCCAGACCCTTCTTCACATCTGTGAACCTCAGTGCTCTCCTCACTGCCATCCACCAAAGGCTTCCAGAACACCTCCTGGACACCAACAAGCCACTGGCTCACATCTGGAGACACTGCAGATCTCCTCTGGGCCTTATAAACCTGCACTAACCCTTTCTTTCCAGACGAAAGCCTATCTTACAAGC
Organism: Buceros rhinoceros silvestris; assembly: GCF_000710305.1. Classification (NCBI taxonomy): domain Eukaryota; kingdom Metazoa; phylum Chordata; class Aves; order Bucerotiformes; family Bucerotidae; genus Buceros; species Buceros rhinoceros. The sequence goes on along the minus strand of NW_010417218.1, from coordinate 39,879 downwards.
ACGCTGCCCTGCTCCGAATGTCAGCAGCTGCCGATCCCCGAGGGCAGCCAGCGTCAAGGAAACAGAGACCAGAAGGCAGCCCGTGGCCACGTCCTTCACGGGAAGAATCTCTCCCAGAGGAAAGGTAACACTGGAGGCGATTCTCCGCTTCCCTTGGTACCCACTCGCTTTCCTGGAGACGCGAGAGGGGCTCGCGCACTCCAGCAACGTGAGAACACGGCAGTTCAGCAGAGCTGGCATGGATCAGGTCATATCGGTCCTGAGTGACAGCCTGCTCGCTGCGCGCTGAGTCGGGGCTGCTGCAAAGGCAGCCCCAGATGAAGATGTGACCGGAAAGTCACAACAGGCTTTGTGCAGCCACCCGCGTGAAGGCTCCATTGCACAGATCCCTGACCCGAGGCCTCAGAGGCATCCAGCTAGCAAGGACAAACCGGCAGCGAGATGCAGATGCCGCGGTTTGGGTTGTGGGCTCTACGCTCCGCTCTACTCTGCTCAGACATGCCTCAGAAGCGGCACAGGCACCATGAGCGAAGACCACAGATAAGTTCTGTCAGATACAGAGATTGCACAGGAGAGAGGGAGACTTCTGCGGCCTGCGTTTTCCCTCCAACCTAGGGCTGGCAGAGCAGCTTGGTACAATTGTCACACGGAAACGGCCTTTCCGTCGTGATGGGAACAGCCATCGTTCTGAATGCCTCGTTTCCCTGCTGGAACACAGGGGCAGGTGTTCAGAAAGGAGGTTAAAACCATCAATTTCACTAGTCCTCCAGGGAAAAACAATGCTGCTTTGGAGGCCACTGTTAATTTAGGATGCTTATATAACTAATTTCTGAATATTTTCCCCTTCTGCCCCTGACCCATCAATCATGGTTGCTTTTCGGTGACAGCGACCAGTGGTCTCTTCCCACTGAAATGTATGAAATCACAAATTAATGAGCTTGTCGCGCGTGTGAAGTGAAAGCACAAACACAGCACCTGTCCCCCTCCTTTGGGGCACGGCTCCGCAATAACGCCGATCATTTGATATTTCCCTATGGATGGAAAGCAATGAAATTCAAATTAACCCATCCTTTTGTTGAAGATGCGACAACTGGGGGAGAGACCAAAGGCAATCTGAGCCAACGGTGCCACTTTCACAACCATGACCATCGCTGTCACTGCTTTGAGACTTCGAGTATTATACTCGCCCTGCTCGTTTCCCAGTAAAATGTAGCAGCGTTTGCCACTGAAAAATAAAATTAATTTTCCAGGTTATTAAAATCCTGTGACTTGCTTGATTTATCCAAGATGCAAATCCACGCCACCGCTCTGGCTGCACAGCTGAGTTATTGAGGAACCCTCGCTCTCTCCTCGGCCACAGCAGCGTAAGAGCACCAGGCCTTAATTTCACCCACTGGCTCCCATTAAAACAATTAATTGTTAGAGCAATTATGAAAAGCATTACTAACTCTTCTCCAGACTTAGTAACTACCGAGCTGCTGTGTGCCCAGAGTGGAAATTAAAGTGATCAGCCTGTGCAGGACTTGGGCCAGTAACGGATACCTTCGAAACCTAACCCAAGCTAAAAATAAATAAATAAATAAAAAACTGTAATAAAAGCTTAGAAAATTACCATCTTAATGCGAGACGGGCTATTCTGGAGGAAACTTATTCACCTCAGAAGATAGTGTTAGCCCACCGTGAATCCATGCTGAAGACCATTTTTTCCAAGAATTTGTTCTGTCAAAGTGCCTAAAAAATACATTCTTACAGAAACTGCCTCCAGAGAACATTTAAAACGCGATGAATTATGTTTTAGAATTTCTCTTGAGTTTCTCGGGCATGTTATGGGAAAGAAATCATCCAATTCACGGCAGAAGTGTCCTGGTTTTCACCAGAAGCTCTTCCTTGTCCGCGCCGTGCCAGGGGAATGCGCTGGAGTCTAATCATCTGCTGGGAAAACAGCTCGAATGAAGAACAGCACAGCAGAGTACGACCTCTCACGAGGTAACGCTGCAGGGTTTTCCTCATCCATCTCCTTGGAAAGGGATCCCAGAGGACAACTAAAAAGGTCCTGACTCATGGCTAGAGTCTAATAACTTGCCCTCAACGCTCATGCCCTTCAGGCCCTGCCGTTCGTCACGGTGTTGGTAACCGGCAATCATCAGGAAGTCTGGCAGGAACCGCTCCTGTGCTCGTGGGGTGGGAACACTGAAGGCTGCAGCTTTGGTGACCACCTCAGGGGTATCTCACAACCATCTCAGGACAGGTCGATTTGGCAGCTTCAGGAGAATCCTTCTGGGAGAACGCCCTGTTTAGTAAGGGAAAGCTGAACCTCAACAAAGCTGTCCGCACAGCTGGTAGTTTGTGGTTTTATCTGGAAACGGAAGGCAGCGTTCAATCACAGCAACTAATTTTTTAAGTGCTGGCCACGGTTTGTAATGAGAGAGATTGCCCAAGCGCCTGCTGGCTCTTTGACCATTACGAGGAACCGGTAGGCGCTAACACTGGGCGATAAGCGTGGGAAAAGCAAGTCTACGGGAGCATACTACCATGAGAGACCAGGACCTCTCCTCGTTCTCCTGTAGACACGTACAACTGAACTGGGCTGTTCTCTGCTGAGAGAAGAAAGCAAGTTGTCCTTAACCCCTGCTGAGGAACCAGGTGGAGCGACTGCAGGGTTCTGTCTTTGTGCAAACAGGGACTGGGGTTGGCATGGGCTCACATGGATTGGTAACGGTACAGCTGAAACTAAGCTTTATCAGCAAATGCCTCTTAACCGGCACCCGCATCACGCTGCTCGATACGCCGATCTGCCACAGAGATTGGGACAAGGGTAACGAGATGCCTACCGCAATTATTGGAAAATCTGTCAAATTAGGGGTACAGCAGGGCCGCTACAGACAGTTCCATTTGGCAGATCTGTCCCATGGCCACAGAGGCTGGAAGCTCCCTGTTGCCATTCAGAAAAAATAGCAATTTTTTTTCTTCAGGTATTAGCACTTCACTGGGAATCAAACAATAAGTCAGAAAAAAATCCCCTAAAGAATCAGAAATCTGATTTCTGTCAATCTGGTATTTACTGAGTATTTCTGACTCTCCGCAGACAGAACTACTATGTTCGTTAGTCCAAAAGCCTCTTTCAGGTTACAGTGTGAATGGAATAACATTAACGACCGTTTACATGATTTGATTTTAAAAAGTCAATTCAACTGAATCTTTGAAAAATAATTTGGTGTTGGGGTTATTACATCAACTGAGAAAATGTTATGATGTAATATCGAATACTGAGATACTGGGGGTGACTGAACAGTGGGGCAGGCTGCCTGGAGAGGGTGTGAACTCTCTGTCCATGGAGATAAAGTTTGGCTGGACACGCCTCTGAGCCAGCTGCTCTAGGTGACCCCACCTCAGACATTCTCCACAGGTCCTCTCCACTCTCTGCTACTTTCGGTTAAATAGGAGAGTATAACGCACTCAAACACAGTAACAAGAGTTATTAATGCCCTATTTTTACGTAAACTCCTCTTAGCTCTCCCTGAAAGAGCTGCTTCAGGACTAGATTTGCAAGTATTGCCATACAGTTGAGTTCTTACACCTACACAATAACACATATTCAGAAGGACAAGCCCCGAAGTTAAAACGCAAGGAGTAAGAGTCTGGTCAAAGCATCGACACCCTGGAAGATGACACAGCTCCTCAGTTTTGCTGTTGCTGATCAGTTTTGATACTTAGCACTTTATGACAGCCCACACTGTGACTCGTTCATGGTGAAAAGAGCAACAGGCAGTGGTCTTAGGTTTGTTTGAGCACAGCAGCTATTGTAACATAAATCAGCATTAAAGATCAGATATAATGACTTCAGAAACTCTATTACAAAGCAAAAAACACATCAAAAAATACAATTAAAAATACACCTGCATTCCTAAGAGTATAATCTGGTAACAGAAAACCTGTGAATAAGCTACTGCCAGCAGTGGAACTGCCAGAGCTGCTTAGTCCCGAGACTGACAACATTCCAATGCAAGCCCCCTTCCAGGAGTGACGTGTTAAAAATACGCTGAAAATAGTAACGCTACTCGGGGATCACCAGGAACAGATGCACAGGAGTGCAGTGTCTCCCAAGCGTGCTGTGCCTTGGGTTTCTGCGCTGACAGGACAAGCCAACGGTCAAGGGACGCTACACTGAAACCCAGTGGGAAGAGTCCTAGTCATGGCTGAATGCATCACTATTCAAAATTTTCAAATGCCAATTATAGGTAATTTCCTTTAATTTATTAAAATTAATCATTAAAAGTCTTTTTTTAGGAGACTGATTTCCTAACACACCTACCACAACATCCATTTCTGATGGTTACAAGTGACTGGTGCTTCAAAACCAGAGCAATCAGGCCTCCTAACTTACTTTTTGTTGCCGTTTTAATAGCAATTAAAAGAGTTGGTGGGAAAAGAGTGTCCTTAATAATCATAATGAAAGGCTGTTCTAGATATTAAAGCATGGTTATTAAAAAGAGAACGGAACCAGCTGAGAACTCAAACCCAGCAAGAGCTGACCTCCTTTGGCAGGTCACCCTCAGCAAAACATAGGAACAATAGGAAGAAAGCAAGAAGATGACCTTGAGGAGTTGTGCTCGGGTACAAGTATGGATGAACCTGTCCAACAATAACGGCTGAGAAATCAGCGTGTCCCTTTGTCGCTCAGTCAAACCAACTAAAACCGCAGGCGGGAGTGAGTCATGGGTGGAACAACTACCTGCACTCCCCATGGGGATGGTCTGGGAATGGCATGTGTGCCAAGGCGAGGTAAGAGAAGACGTTGCACCCGATGCAGGATTTATCAAAGCCCTGGATGTGTGAGGAGGAGACGGGACTGACATCACTAATGCTGAAAAGGAGTATTCTGAGAAATTAACTCGAGCGTATCCCTCTCCTTCACTATATTCTTTCTCCTAAGCAGCTAAACCAGTAGCAATTAACTGAATCACTGCTAGGAAACAGTACGATACGGTGATTAATGTTGTTCTGAGCTGATGTTACTCTTGGTTTTGAAAGAAGCCTAACTCGTACTTCGGATTCGCTCAGTCTCCTCTGAGCAAACAGCGAGGTGGAAAACACGTTTTTATCTCTACCTCTTCTGTTTTTTTCAGGCCAGAATAATTACATTCAACAAGCAGCAATTCCTTAGGGCAGATTTAAGCAAATCCATTACCTCTTCTAAGAGGGATTCTAAACAATAACTAATGAACAGGAGGGGGGAGGAGAACTCGAGGTTTATAGACACCCCTCAATATATTCTCTTTATGCCTGTGCCACACACAAACGGTGCGAAGACATTTCCTTAACAAAGCCTCTTTTCTCTCTCTAGCTCGTCGCACTCCCCCGCGTTTCTGAAGACCCACAGATGGTGAAGCAGCTGAGACATTCCGTGTTGAAAAAGACAGCGGCAACACCTCTGATTAGTGCAGCAAAGGGAAAACACTGGGAAACGCCATTTATCGAAGGCAAGAAAAATGGGGAAACTCTATCCTAACTTCATCGGCACCCCAAAAGCACAAGACTATGCCTCAACAATTACTTCTCGCCACTGTTTTCAGCAAGATGTTTGCGAGCCCCATCTTTTCCTCGCTTCGGACCGCGTGTGCAATTGTTCTAAAGCACTTGGGCATGAAAATAAAGCCTGTGTCAACAGGGGCTGCACTTCACCCACAAAGCAGCCGTGGGAAAAGACTCTGCTGCCAGAGCAGTTCTTAAGCACGCGTGAATCCTCTTGGCCAGCACAAAATTTAAAATTTCTCCCATAAATTCAAATGTTTATCAAGAATTTGGGGGTGGGGGGAACATACTATAAAAACTGAACGTAAATACAATTTGTCTTTGGTTTCTTCTCTTTTTTTGGGGGGGGGATTGGCGAGAAATGAAGACACGTAGCTGTGAAACCCAAGCTGGAACCTGGAGCAGCTTTTTCTCAGTATCTCTCTTGCTGCTGCCCAATTTTATTTAAAAGTAGGCACGATGAGCTGTGTTCAGCAAAGTGAAGCAACAGCAGAGCAGATGACTAAACACTCCCAACCTCTTGGCTTTCAGCCTATCGTACTTTCCACCAGAGTCTCTTTGCAGTTGGCATCTGCTTGTAAGAGAAGCTTCCCGGTGCTGGAAGGGTTCTGCTAGGTGGCTACGTGTGGTCTCTGCTGCCTGTAACGTTCCTGTGGTGTTTGTTCAGGGCACAGGCCACAATGTGAAGGAGTGATGAAGCCACATCAAGTGGGAATGAAACGCACTTGAAAATGTTACCCCTGAAACACGGGCAACCTTTAAAAAGGTTGTAAACCCAAAAGTGATTTAGAGTTGTTAGTGAGCCAAACCAGTCTGAAACGAAGCGAGCTTTATCGCAGCAGTGCTAATTTTGAGACATCTAAAATGATCTTGAAAATCGAAGGATAAAAAAAATTAGCTGCAATTAGATTGAAAAACACATTTGTGAAAACGGGAAACAAGAAAATGAATGAATTCTTGCGCCAAAATCAACAGGTTAAAACTCACATTGAAATCCTTTTCTCCAAGGTTAGTTATGAAATAATGCATCAAAACAATCTCAGTATTAACACAAATACATTAGCAAGCTTGTACTTTGTTTTCCTTTGAGCCGGTAGCAGACACATCGAGCTGCCACTGGCAGACGAGAGGGGCTGTTAACAAAACATTCTTTGCACAGACGCTTTGGGTATCTCAGGCAACCGCAGTTAATCCTCTCCTCTCGATCCGACACCGGCAGCTAACAGAAGTGAGTGGGTGAGAGCTCCCACCATAAAGTCAGTAAAAACCCACTGACTTTATTACACAGCGAGACTGGGCCTCGTCTTGGAGTGGAATAGGAAGAGCAGAGAGGAAAAAAAATTGGCTGGAGTGACTGTCTATTTTTGTTGCTGACAGAAATTCAGGATTACATCACCACTCTTAATAATTAAGTCTTTAAAATGCCAAGGCAGTTTTAATTTTTTTTAACGTGAAGATCAGAAGGGAAATAGAAAAGATATAAAGAGATAAGCACACTGACTCCTTCAAGAACTCCACTGCTTAAAATTACATTTGCAAAAATAGTTGCATGGTGCTCATTGTTCTGGCAGAAGAAGAGGATGGATTGCAACCCCTCCCCCTCCAAAACCTTCTGCCCTTTTCCACCCAAAATTTTCCCCGGGATACTGTAGCAAAAATCCTAACATAAAAATACCCAGTAAGAGCAAACGTAACCTCTTCAAACAGATAATAAATTAACTCATGGTGCGATGCATCTGCACGCCCAAAGGATCACTATAAAAATGCCCGTCTCTTTGCTTCAGCTAGAACAGGAGGCTGGGACAGGAGGCTCAGAAGGAACCATCTGAAGTTAGATAAATGAACGTTGCTCTCTTGATTTTCACCTTGGTTTTATTGCAATATACGTCCATTATTGTATCACTGCAATTCCACTGGTTTACATGAGGTCAAGCCCAAACCTAAGGTACAGACGACCCAGGGCAGAAGACGCTGCACGGGCACAGTGCCACGCGATGGCTAAGTTGGCTGTAAACAGGCTCAATAGCTAGATCCACAAATTTCAACATCTTCCATGTCAAAATAGCTATTTTTACATCTGGTTCCATGCTTAGCAATCATCCTGGAGTACATTAGAGCAATGACCAAGCAAGACAGGATGGATATTCAGCAGCCAGCACAAACCTGAGTCTCTGACAAAAAAATAAGAGAGAGTTTCCAACACAAAACCAGAGTTTGCAACTTGTTCTAAGCTTTCCCTGCTATCAGGGCTTGTTCAACGGCAGTAAATCAAATGTGCTCTCCACGTCTCCTTCCTTTCCTCCAAATAACACCAGGGAGCACCACCTGTGCTCGTCCCAAGTCAGCACTGAGGTCTTTCAATCTGGCGAAGCCACGTGAGCAGGGAAATCAGGAATATCAGATCACAAGCGGAGATAATTCAAACGGCTTCGTTTCATTTCTCCAGGACTCCCATTAGGGCAGCAAATGTCTTTGACCGAGTTTATTTTTCTTTCTTTTCTCTTTAATATCTAAATCAGATGTCTCTCCCATCAGCACAGTGCCTAGCCCAGCCCTGAAGCGTTCGTGAAAGCAGTGGAGAGTTTAGTTATCTTTGGATTTAAAAGAAACAAATCTAAACTCAGGACCTTCTTTACTTTGGAGGAATCTGATTCTGTGGTTCAGCCCGATAAACCTTTTCTCAGGCCTGAATGACCTGATGCAATTCAATTATGAGGCTAAAAACCGAGGCAAGGGCTTGTCACACCATAATCTGCCACCCCGAGAGAGCAGGCACATCTCCTTGACCCGGGAAGATGACAATTACCACTCTCTTCCATCTTTGAATGCTTCTGGCTTGATGCAGGCCTTTCCTTTGGGCTAGAAAAGCTGCTTCCATTTGAAGACCTACTTTTCCTAAGAGAAACGTACATTACCACCAGCTCTGGAGACCTTTTGCTTTGTAGCCAAATTCATCCCAGTTTTGAGATGTATTTCATAGACTGAGACAGGTCACTGTGTCCCAGTTTGACTGCCTTTGTAATTTCCAAGAGAACAAAACTCTGGCTCTCTCCTTGTAATGACCAAAACACCGTGGTGCCTGGAGGACAAGACTATGTAACAGCAGCTAAATGCACTTCCAACTTTTTTTCCTCTTTTACCCTCCTTTTCACCTTACATCAGGTATATCTGAGGTTAGACGTCTCACAGGGAGGAACTTACAGCCTTTACAACAACAGGAATTCAAAGCCTGACTGGACATGGTCCTGGGCTGACCCTGCTTGAGTAAGAGAGTTGGACTCGAGTTCCAGAGGTCGCTTCAACCTGAGCTTCTGTAAAGTGACTGGCCAAAACTTTATCCCAGTCCACCACTTCATCTGAATGAGTTCCCATAGCATGAGGTGCTCCATCAACACGCAAAGGAGAACCACCACAGTTACAAACAGAAGCAAGGAGGAGCAGCAAAACATGTATTTTCAACTGTAGCAAAAGGGAGGACAAGATGTGATTATTTTATGATTGGATTGTGTCACGCTTCTTCGCTCTCTTCCCTTCATTTCTGCATTTTACCTTGATGCAAAATTGCTCTATACTCTCATTAAAAAGATTATGAGATAGAAGTCTGACCCGAGGAACACACAATGTGCACGGCCCAGTTAAAATGCTGCGTTTATGGTGGGGGTACCAGGTTCTATAGCGAGTGAAAATTAATTTCATTCTCCAGTGCACGAACTGCCCCATTTTTTTGAGGCCAAGCATGAATTCATATTTTAAGGCAGAGACTGAAAAGTGGGACCAACACAGAATTCAGCTCCTCACTTGAATAGTTCTGTGCTGAAAGTAGATTACGAAGGCTCTGTTCCCCCCTCCAGAAAAGGACAAATGTCCTGACCTCAGTGAAAAAGGAGGTGGACGGGCTACGGCATTTTTAGGCTATTGCAAGCAGATATTTCACAGAGAAGTGACAGCGACTGGAAAGATTAAATCACTGCAGTTACTGCAGACAGTCGAGGTACCGCAATCAAAACCATTATTTGTGGTAACGTCTCAGTTATATTGAAAGAAGGATGTTCTGATGCAGCAACCTGGATATTTTCAACTAAATTATGAGATTTGTCTGGGTTGATAGCTGAACTATTCCATGATACCAAACACAACTCCCTGAGTAGTCTCCGCAAAACCCTATAATGGGGAAAACGCATCTACATTTCTTAATTATGTCTGATACATTGCCTATACCAGAGATAAACCTCACCCCTCAGTGCAGTAGCTGCTTTTTCTTTACTAAAGGAGATTCAAGACAACGACATCCACCCAACTCTTGAGGGCTCATCTCCGAGCTCATCCAAGCCCTCACAGCCATGATTGCAGCCTGTTTTACCTGCTCTTGCTGCTCAGGCAACAGATTAAAGCCACTGACTGAACCACAGCAGCCCGTGACGCTGCAGAAAACTGCGGACCGGGACGTGCTCATGGGGAGAGAGCTGCTGCCAGCTTCTGCAAACCCTTCCTCTCCTTCTGAGCCTTTCCCAGAGGTTTGGAGGACACTGAGAGCAAGGTGAGGTAGCATGAGCTCCTTCTTGCCCACGCTTACTCCTCCGAAAGTGGGAATAGCGGGGTACTTATTTCCTGTCTTTATGGCCAAAAAGGTTCTATTTCACAAGGAAAGCAACCGATGTCACCCAGATGGGACAAATAAGCCTAATAATAAATAGCCAGGTCACCCAGGGAAACATCAAGGGAAGCATAAAGGGATCTTGTTGCTTCCTCCATTTTGGTGGTATTTAGCCCTTTAGATGGTCGAAGAAACACGGTCTCTCTTTTTCACCTGAGCACCAGCTGCCCAGCTGGTTTCGCCGCAGCCAGGAGAACCTGCAGCAGATTCTGAGCCCCACGGTCCGTCCTGCGTGAAGCAGTCACGCAGGAGGGCGGCAGGGGGTATGCCCGTAGCAGCTGCGTACTCCAAGTGCCCCATTAGCAGCTCTCCAGAACGAGCTCCCAGGGCATCATCCTCTGATGACAGAGATGATGTAACGGTTGAACGGACTAATGAATTTTTAACCTCGGATCTGTTCATGGTGCTTATGCAAGCAGCAAATTCTAACTGCCACCACCCCGCATAAGTTTTGCACATAAACCCCATGTCCACTGTGGCATCAGCTGCAGCTCTCGGGTTAGGACAGTCTAATCCCAGAAACTGATACTCAAATATTTGAAGTTAAGTTAAATAACATCAAGGCTCATAAAAAATGTGGTCTTACTTCACAAGTGAGTGACACTCTCCACAAAGCTTTAAATTTTCCCCTAATTTAACAATGTATTTTACTAGCATGATCTAAGGATAAAATTGTTTTTCCCCACAGCTTTGGAAATCTGTTTCAGTTAGAAGTCTGGATAGTTTAATTAGGGAAGCATGTTTAGTTTAAGAAAAAAATAAATGGATGAGTCAGAAGAAAAACCCTTCTAATACTCCCTAGGGCCTACGGGTCCTTCAACCCAATTTGATGTGAATGAAACCATTATTGTTCTTTTGGCTCCCGCTGAGCCTTTATGGTAACGGTTTTCTGGAGAGCTGAGTAGCCTTTTACTACATGTTTTCGCTATTTCACTCGCCAGGATTTTGGTCATCAGAAGTTTCAAGGTTCAAAATAGATTTTGCTCAACATTCTGAGAAAAGAACATCATTTTGATTTTACAGATTCTTACACAAATTTTACATTGGCCTATGGTGGGTATTTGAAATTAACGGAGAGAAAACCACACATCCCTCTTTTTCTCTCTTTTTAAGCATTGGTCAGTTGAATGCATTAAAACCTGCAGCAGTGAAAACTCAATCAAGCGAATGAAACTGAACACACCCACTGTCAGATATTTCCTGCCATAAAAATGCTCACACATTGGACAGGAGGGAAGAGGCACACCCTAATAAAATCTAACAGAGAAAACAATAAAAAGGATTAAAAGGTAATAAAAGGATTATTATCAAACTATAGAGACTAAGCCAAACCTTTACGTGATATTTTATTGCATTAAAACGTGAGCTTTGATGATCCATCTGGTGTTTTATCTGCATCAGAGCCAAAATACGGATATTTTTCAGACCCCTGCATGCGTGCAGCTGTATAACAGATGCCTGCAGCACGACCTGCTTGAAATCAAGTTGTTTTCAAAGAAGTTGCAGGAAATATCTATGCAATACCCTTCCAAACCAAATTTGGCTCAACAAGGAAAGTAGGTTTCAAGTAACTAATACTCACAGCGCCACTGCCTCAGCGAAATGCTGAAGCGAAGAGTGGACAGTTTGGTATCTAAGTGCTCTCAGAGGCTGCTGCTCCTGTGACAGCTCGGTTAAACAAATTGAGCAGCAAGTGGAGTTTTCTTGAAAAGACAAACCTGATGAGCTGTGAGCTCTGCTTTTCTTCAGAAGACACTTCAAGATGTCTCCAACACATGCTCTAAAATGAGCTAATCAAAGCAACAAAACTCTTACCGATGACCAACAAAAACTAGAAAGAGCAGCAATCGGGCTGATGACAGCACAATTCAAGTGCCGAAATTGCCGCAGAGCAAAACTTCTAACACATCTCTATCACCCAAAAATAACCTCGTTAAGTCCTGTTCTTGGCGTGGGTTTAAAATAGCATTTTTACATCCTGTAGAGATCAGAAACTGCACAAAACCCCACCGAGAAGCTGATGCAAGCCCCCAATTTTCCCAAAATACCAACGCTTCCAGAAGGCCTCATGCATTACCCAAAAAATTTGAGTATGTCAAGAGTCTTCTGTTGAAGGAAAAGCAGTACTCTCAGTTATGGATGACAAGTCAGTCTCAACCCAGCCCCTCATTACCCATTTTCTGCACTCCTGAATATGTCATATTGGTCTCCTCACCTGAAAGGGACATGGGATGTGATATTCTCTGCAGCGTTCTTGGATCCACGTCGTCTCCCACACACCGCGATATGCCTGCTCATATAAATAGCAGCCAATTACAACCAGCAGCGGCACGAGGTACAGAACACTGAACACGCCAATCCGGATCATGAACTTCACTAGTTTGTCCTGGTTCTCTTTTTCTAACGGGATTTCAATGCGAACCCGATTGAGAGAGATAATGCCAGCAAGCAGAAGGGAAACTCCAACAACCACATACAGGCAGAGAGGTGCAAGTACAAAGTATCTCAATGCATCCACATCATAGAGGCCAACAAAACATACGCCGCTAATGTTGTCACCTTCAATTTTATTCATTGCTAAGAGGATGATGGTTAGAGTTCCTGGAATGCCCCAGGCGCTGGCGTGGAAGAGCAACGCTTTCTTCTCGATGGCTTCACTGCCCCATTTTGGCACAGCTGCCAAGAACCACGTGATGGTAAGAATGACCCACCAAACACTGCCAGCCATGGTAAAGAAATAGAGCACCATGAAGAGCATGGTGCAGGCTTTGTTGTGAGAGCCCTGTGTCACCGTGGAAGCCTTGTACTGGGCAGGGCTAGATGCGTTACACGCTACTCGGTCTTCGAGCAGAAAGCCAATGAAGAAAATCAATGACACCATCATGTAACAGACAGCATAGAATATGATTGGTCTTTCTGGATAGCGAAATCTTGTGACATCGATCAGAAAAGTTAAAAAAGTGAACAAGGTAGCAGAAAGGCAGATGATGGAGATCACTCCGATGAAGTAGCGAGCAAAGGAGAGCTCTTCACGCCGAAAGTACATGTTTGGGCAAGGAGGGGAACAGTCCCGTACTCTCAGGAAAGAGTAACCCAGATCAGGGTCTATTTTCAACTCCCGAGGACACCAAAAACCATAATCCCTCTGTACTGCCATTGGAGCTTCTTCTGTGGGCTCTCCAGCTAGATTGAGGTCAACAAGACGAGGATATGGCTCATCGCAATCTGGGAATCTAAAAAGTAAGAAAAGAATTATTTACAAGAAGTACAGACATACTTTGCGAAGACTAGTAACCTTGTTTCTGTGTCTGACTTCAAATACGGTAACTGGAGAAAACAAAGACAATCCAAGTAATGGGTAAGTCATGAAACACTGCCTGACGTAAAAAAAACCTCTAGAATTCAGTATCCCAGACTGCAGTGGACGTTGAAACTATAAAATAGGTTTAAAAAGGAGAAATAAATTGACAAGGGGCCCATTGGGGCTTTAAGCATAAAGGTGAGGGTACAAAACCCATCTCAGGAAGTGTATAAATTCAGGCTTGCTGTGAACTGAGATGATGTGCCCAAGAAAGCATGATTTTATAGAACATTTTAAAACCTGTCCCTAAGCAGCTGTTCTAGCTTCCATCAGACAGGACGGTGAGCTAGTTGGACCAAACTGCTCCACTGCCACAGTTCATGTTCTGCTACAAGGGCACTAACCCAGCACCAGCCCAGTTTCATCTCTGGTTTTGAAATTCCCCTGCCTGGGCCTTACAGAGGAGATAGAAGGACCTAAAGGGCCCAGGCATCTGTTCGGAGGATGGAGTTAGAGCCATCTTTGATCCGCATTATGAGGGCCTAGATGCATCCTCTGACTTATTCTTTTGCTAAAAGAAGTTTCAACTATTTTTTTAGTCTCTCCAACTCTACTGGAGAGGCTGTTTCTTCCTGTTTGTGCCCCTGTATTTTATTAGCTGTTGGAATCACTTATAAAAAAAAAAAGGCATAAAGATGTTGTTTTCATTTTCACGTGTATTCTATTTCAAATAGATTTGAAAATAGACTGGAACTAAAAAGGAAAATAGACAGGTCTATTCATTCATTTAAGAATATGCATGTGCAGTTTACAGTGACCACCTACAGAACTTCTCTCTGGAGCAGATGATAGAAATACAAACTGTTTCCATCCCAGGAAACAGGTGAATGAAGGGAAAGTAAGGGCACTTGTAATGGAACACTTTTAAAATGCCTGTTTCAGATCATAAAATATCCCAGGTCATACTAAAATTCTGTCTGGGGATCCTGAAAAACAAGCAGATTTGCTCACCTGGTGCACTCCATATCCTCGGGCCAAGAGACCCCAAACATCTCCATGAGCTTGGAGCACTCGCTGTACGCTCTTTGACAGAGTCTGCGACACGGGAGAGTGACCCGACCGTACTCCATGCACACGGGGGCGTAGAGGGCACACAGGAATGGTCGGAAGTCCCGGGAGCATTCCAAATTCACCATCGGATGAAATGGCTAGAAAAGAAGAAAGAGAATTCAAGAGCTACACACAGCAGTTTCATAGAACTCTTCAGCACAGGGCTGTAATTTGTCTCCTGAGGCGTCAGGGCTTTCGCAACCATAACCATGACCTTTTGTCTTTGAACTTTGTTGGAAGAAGTGATCATTGTAACACAGCACTTATGTATTTTAGGAAGACAGGCAATCAAGAAGCCTGGGGATAACAACAAAGAGTCACAATCGACATTTTTATGTACTCGATTTGCATCAAAATCAGTGGGAATTAGACAGCTAAACTCCTCTGAGGATTGAGGCTTAGCTCCACACTCTCCAGTAACAGTCACATAAACTTGATTCCTTTTAGGATGCTACAAGAAACACGCGTTCGGCTGATGAGGAGGCAGTCTGAGCAATGTTAAATGATGCATGGTTCCATGGTGGTACAGAAATATAGCACACTGTGATCTTCCAAACAGTGTTTTCTGATCATGATGCAGTAATTGCCAATCTTCTCTCTTTTCCTTGAATTTCTTCAGCAGTGCAGGGTTCTTCATCTCTTGCTAGAAAACACAAACACGGGACATTTTTCACTGTGTTCCTCCCACAGCACCTTGTCCATGTGAAGAGAACCTGGCTGATAAAATCTCAGTTCTAGCATCAGAGCAGACAGGAATTGGTTCCAATGTCCACGGGGGCTTTGTTCTAGAAATTCTCACACAGACATAGAACTTTCTGGCTTCCCAAACAGGACTGTAACCGCCGTGAAGTCACATTTCTCAAGTAACCATCAGCAAGCACTGTGAAATCACAGCCTGGAAAAAATCAGCCAGAAAAAAACAACCAGTGCCTTGTGCTACTGTGTTGCTTTACAACAGGGTTAAGTGATAGCAATGCTCCCTGGGAGCGCCGAGAGAAAAACCGTCAGCCAACATACAGCTGTTCTTATGTATTTCTGACAATGAAAAAGAAGGACAAAAAGTAGGACAGGGATTTACGTCTTAATAAAAACTGGTGCACATTGATAATCCATGTTATCTTCTTACTCTCCAGCATGGGTATTTGCTCTTGCTTGTTATGGTTTGTCTTTAAAACTCTCCGTGAGTTGATCAATATCTTATTCTTGAGTTTGTGTGGCCACTGCCACTACACAAAACCTCACTATGTCTTTGGATATTAATATAGCATCAATTACATCCTCTAAAGAGTAGAACTAAAGAATATCAAAACACACTAGGACTTAAAACTCTAGAATAAAACAGCATGTGAATTACTCTGCTACTTCCAGTCTGGAGAAACAGCAGAGAGTCTTGTAGGCCACTTTTTCTTGACTTAGATTTCAAAACACAGCTGGATGGGGAAAGGTAGCAGTTGCTCGATCGATGGCAATGTGAACAGGAGCTCTGCTCTACACAGATTTTTATTAAAAGACTGTCATTCTGATAGCAGAGTTTCCTCTTCTCCACAGCCAGGCAGGATTAACAGAGCAAGAAGCCTCATCTTCAGAGTTTGTGGTGCAACAACAGAAGCACAAATGAACCTGCACTCTCTCGTCATATAAAACCTGAATCTTACTATAAATGAAGCTGAAGAGTATGCTGCAGAAAGATCACATTTTCAAACAGCAATTTCCTGAGAAACATTTTAAACCAATTCAACATTTTCTTTACTTAACTTACAGAAGAGACCCAACAACAAAAATTTGGTCCTATTCTGTGGCAAATAAAATGATAATTCCCAGAAATTATGAGGAAAACTTTCCTTATCACCCTCCTTACTCTTTCACTTCTCCCTATATGCCTCCTTCACGCTGCAAAAGGTTAATTCTTGGAATACAAGACACAACCGTGCTGTGATTCCACTGATTTTTTTTTTTTTTAAGTGTAACTATTCTTCACCAGGCTGATTAATTTCTCTTCACTTCCTTGTGTTTCTGAAAATGTCACACGACAACAGAGCCACACGCTTTGGCAAGGGCTGGCATGAAGAACAGTATATGCCTTCGGAGCTGTCAACAAGGAAAAAGGATGCAAGGGTCAGGAAGTATTTACATTTACAAGCTCATGGTTACTCAAGGAACCCTTCCTGTTTGGCTGGACACTTACTTCAGCTGCATATATGGCAACAAGGATCCCAGAAACTGATTCTAGGTAGTTACAGCACCTGATACGACTGGAAAAGCTTAAGAAAACAGTCTTCCTTTATTTAACAGAAAGAGAAAATAAAAGGAAAACTCCACTTTTATTGTGGGAAGTGTTCAACTTTCCTTCTTTTCAAAGAAACTCGAAAATAGGAATTTCAAGTTTTCCTGACAAATGTTCTACTGCTCTCCTCTGATATGCCTTCCATAAAGGCGTTTCAGGAATTTCTCTTCTCCTATTACCACACCTTCATTCCAAGATCTGTTCGGCCTCGGTTGAGTCGCAGAAAGCTGGACCATTTAAGCTACAAGGTGCTTAAACATGTAGATGTGAGACCAGTGCCCAAACATTGGCTTCTCCTGCTGAGCTGCTGTTTATTTTGTAAGACATCCATATGGGCCTGGATGATCACCAGATCTGTCCTCCGGGAGAGGACAGCTACAACGCAGGGTCTCAGCAGAGCCCTGCTCCCTTCTGGCACGACAGCTGGATGCTGGGGCAAAGATGCTGAAACGTCTGAGGTAACACTAGTGTAAATGCATCTTCCCCAATGAAGTTCCCCAGAGGGCACGTTAGCTGCATTTGGTGTTCTTCAGAGCTGCAGGGAACAAGTCTGGCTCGGAGCATGGCCTCGGCATGCTCCTCCCAACACAGTACAGGCACACTCAGCCCCCGCACTGCTGAGGAAATACGCTTACAGAGGGGTAATTTAATAGGACTGTGCCCCTAGTGCTGGCTGTTCTGTTTCTCAGTAACTCCAGGCCTCTCTCCCACCATTCTGTCTCTCAAAATAGCAACTGCAGGCAGACAAAAAACTCTCTTATGAATTATATCAAACCAGTTTATTTTAAAACCATGAAGAGGCTCAGCTGGGCTACTGAGCCAGTTGTTAAAACTGTTTTTAACAGTTTGTTAAAACTCCTGCAGCCACTCCTCAGAAAGCAGAAGGAGCCTGATGTGCTGTCAAGCCATAAGAGCAGCATGTGTGCCTGTGCACAGCTCAGCCCGCAAGCACCCAACCTCTAAAACTATCTTACCCCGCTGCAGCTCCCGAGATGAAAAGTCACTTCCACTGACTGCTTGTGCTGTTCACTATTCAAAATAGAGCTGGGGAGATTAAAAGACTTTTGTTATGCTCTTGCCCAAGGACGCAGTGCAAGTTATGACACTGAGCCCTGCTCCAGTGGTGCCTAACAAAGGCTCTCTGTTTAAAAGCCTGTGGAACAGCTCAATGTACAGCGGAAAAAGGAGAGGACAAGGGCAAGAGAAGACATGATAGCCAAAAGGATTTCAATAATTCAGGCCAAGTCCCAGGAGATGCAAGAATAAATGTTGAAGAAGAGAGAAATACTTCTTTGCTCCTGAAGGTACCTAAGTGTTTAAAACATGCCAGGCCCGCTTGCAGTACAACCTCATCCATCTCTTCTTTCCCTCTTCCACAGAATTTTCTTTGCTGGTAGCAAAGTTGCTTTAAGAAATTTCCCGGTTTCCAGCAGAGTGGCCCCAGCTCCTTCCCTCCCTACAGCTCCTGTCTGGTGAAAATGTTTTAAAGGCCATGCTCAAACAAAGAGCAGAAATTTCCTGCTTGTCTTTGATTTTCCTTTGGTTTTTTTCAGAAGGGAATCAAAGACAAAGGTGAGCTGGAATCATATGCATAGATTTTCCCCCTCAAAATAATTTTTTAAACAAATTCTCACCTTTGGTTACAAAGCAAAAGCAGTAACTAACTATAAAAGCACCATGGAACTGTGTTACAGTTTCAGACTTCTCATATTCCTGGGAGATAATAAACCAAATTCTACCCTCAAATTTTCCACAATGGCCCTGAGCTGGCCATTATTTGGGAAGTGACATCACTGCAAGATTAAAACAAAGTTCTTCTGGTGATCTTTCACTATTCTGTAGGTTTATATACTCCTTTCTTCTACCAGACAACTAAACAGGAAGCATTCTCATCAGCTCACAGGAGGAAGGAGGGAAGTTTTCTTCCCTCAGGCTCATGGGAAAAGAGTGATGCTATGACTATCAATTACTGTTGCAACTCTCCAGTGGAAGCAACCGCCTCAGGGCGTTCCCATTCTCGGGCCAGCTGCATGATCTGCTCTCTCTGTCCTGTGCTGCTGATGTTTGAATTTAGCTTGTTATTCCTCAGGAAAACATCTCGGATTGTATCTCAAAGTGGACAGGCAGTAACACTTCCCAGGCTACCCCTGAGGAGAACCGCAGAAGGTGCAGCTCGACTTAAGTCTTCAGACAACTGCTAGTTAGGCTGAACGTGTTATTGCCTCCTGCTTTTTGTAAGGACACATCTTCTCTGGCTGAACTGCCCTCAAAGCTCTGACAGTTCATGTGAATGCTCTCCAGAGACTGGTGTGGGCAGAACTGGTGTTCTTGAGCCACGTTCTCCAGTGGCTCTGACCTGCTCGCTCCTCTGAATCCTGCCAAGTTTGCTCCAGCCTACAGCCCATCGTCATGCTGGTACACAAACTGAACCTGAAAATACCTGTGAAAGTTAATATCCCGAGCTGAACAACTGCTGCAGCACTTCAGCTGCTGGTTCTAAGTTCAAATGAGGCTGTACCTGCGAGGCCTGCCTTAACCTAACCGGTGTTTCCGACAGAAGATGAGGGAGTACTCCCACAGAGCAGTCATCTGGGGCACTAACTTCTCCAGAAAACCACAGCCAGATCTAACAGAAAGATACTTCTTTGTCCACTCGGTTTGGCCTTGAGCTAGAGAGTGCCACACAAGTAATGGTTGCAAAAAGGGCCAGAAGCCTCAGTCAGATGTGTCAGAGTAAGTCCTTCTTTTGGGATCAATCCTCAATATGACTATGGAAGCGCAGCTTTACTGCACAGCCACTTTACTCTGCTTTCCAAAGGCAGTAGGTTAATTCGCCCAAGCCTGCTTTTAATGCCCAGTGCCAAGAGAAATTCAGTGTACCAGTGCTCAGCAGAACGTGCATTCAAAGCTTACCTCACCATTAACTTCCTTGTCTGAGGAAAGTTAAGTGCTCTTTTTTTTGGTAATTATTTTTAGCTTTGCACAGTGGTGCAGTATGAAAAGCCAAATGGGGTCACAATTCTGGCTGCCTGTTAAGCTTTCCTCTTCAGCAGGGAAAAAAGCCATTCCCATGTTATCTCCATGGACCTGTACAAACCACAGAACCCACTGCCCTCAAACACTCTGTGTCCCATAACTTGATGGGAGCTGGAGAGATTATGTTCCTGTGAGGACTAGACTGACATTGTGCTGCTTTAAGGGACTGGGAAGTACAACGTCTCAGCTTGTTTTACCTTAGTACTAAAAATAAAAGTCTGTATTTAAATAGCTATTAAGTTACGCCAACAATAAAAATGGCAAGTCATTAGTATGGTTTTAAATGATATTTTTCTCATGTTGTAGGTTGAACCAGACAATCACCCTGTTATTCACTTTAAAAGCTAAGAGAAATTATTTCATCAGCCTCCCTTGTGAAAAGGCAACAATCATGCAAACCACGCTGTGCTTTCTGGGCAGCAAACAGACCACTGAGGTTAATTTGGCGAGTAGGATAAAGATGAACATAGTTAAATGGCATCAAGCTCCGTCTATATGACTAAAAAGCAAAGCCATCTGCTTTTGTTCTTTAAAGGGGTCTCCTGCTTCATTGTGTATTCTGAAGTTCTTCTGGAAGACACTGAAAAGATGGCACCCATCTGTCAATTTGCACTCTTCCTAAAAGCCATCTTTTTGTTCAAGGAGCCGATAAATGCGGATGGGTGGTCCTGGTAACTCTTTCCATTTGCAAGAAGTGTTAGTTTTTATAAGACAGCTGAGACTGCCTGGACTTCCTTCTTCCTCTCCATATGCCTGCTGTGATGAGCTTGGGAGAACTCCAAAGTATCTCAGAAATAAATACACAGTCCTCTGGACTGTATTTTAGATACTATTAAGTCATGACACTGTAAAGCACACTTGTCTGGACAAGCAAGAGACTTGGGCAGGAGCTGTAAGTCTTGACAGAACAGTGTTTTTCATTTAGATGACACATTGCCGTCTTCTGCGGTGCAAAGCCAACCTCTCAAGTACAAACGGAGTGTGATCGCAGCTTTGATGCCTGCTGAAAAAACACTCCAGTGCTGTTGTCATCATGGGAAGGAGAGAGATCCCCATTACAAGAAGCACAGCATCAGTGATAACAACCTTGGCTCTGCTACCACAGACTGATCTGCGTGTCAGGGACTCACGGGCGATTTCTGCCAGCTCAAGGGAGGTCCGCATACTTGAAGAGAAACAGGAGTGAAAAGTATAAACAACTCACTGTTGGTGCAGTGCTCAAAAATGTATCTCACTGAGTGAAGAAGGAAGAGCATTTGGTATGAAGATTTGTTAGAAGACTTCATGCTAACTTTAGAGCACACAACAGTGGGCAGCGGGTTCCTCAGAGCTCCTAAAAAGGGAGTTTCTAAAAATCGGACACATGAGGGAAAATATAGATAGGAACACAGCCAAGATTCAAAACCACCACTCAGATCACTTCATCTTTTCATTTTTACTGCCATCAACATGCAGAGAGACAGTGTCTGCCACACCATAAACAACATGAAGACTCTGTAGAATAAAATGAGACAAGCTGGATTTCTAAAATACAATGAAGAGAATTTCCTCTTATTTCTCAAAGGCTTGATCACTTCTATTATTTCCTGTGTGACTTCTCTTACTGTGGGTTTTTTTACACAGCAGACATAGAAGAATATCTAAGAGAGCTTAATGTTACAACCCAATGCAGACTGTGAAGCTTCCTGTTCGTCCAGGATGAGGATGGAAGAAGGCGTTTGTTTTCTGAACCCTGACATTCAAGCTAAAGTGCTTCTTGACAGACTACGGGCATAAGTTTATGAACCCCTGTCCTCTCTCCTGCTACAAGCCTCCTCCACTCTAACTTGGGTTTAAGCTCGATTTAAACTGCCCATGAAACAAACTACCCTCAAAGCTATACAGGCTGTGTTTGGACCATTTGCAGTGTGGATAGTCAGGATAAGATCCTGAATGCTCAGACCTGTCAGCATCTAGGTACCTTTCCTGCATAATAAACCTAGGTTGATCAATTAACTTTTTTCAAAGCTTATATTTTTATAACCTGGTTTGGCTCTTTAATGGCCTTACAGCAGGTTTGGGCAAACTCTGGTGCCAGTGCAGAAGGGACGTGTCACTGGAGGATGAAGAACAGGGCACAGCTAAGCTGTGCTTACAGCTAGCTAACATTGAACCCAAAGCTGTGCTGCTCAGGACCTCTGGGGTGTGTTCATAACCATCTAAAACAGAGTTCACCTGCCCTGGACCCAGCCAGACCCACAAAACATTACAAGGATGTGTTTAAGGAAAACCCTTGAGTCTTAGAGCTCAACAGAGAAGACAAAGATTTCTTGCTAAGGTAGTGAATGGCCATTGATGCTGTTAAAACCCCAGGCAGAAGGTTGCAAGAGAGAAAAAAACCCACCAAACGAACTCAGGAAGCTCTATTTGCTACCCTCTTGGCAGCCAGTCTGCTGTCAAAATTCTCTCTCAGAGTTCTCTCACTAGCCAAAACAGCCGGTTTCATACATGAGAATACAATGGCAGATGCCATCGTCGGAACTGATGAACTTTCTGAACACCAGACAGTCTTCTCAGAGAACAAATCACCCTTCAAAACCCCTCCTGTTTTACATGGCTGCATGAGGATCAACGTCTCCTTGGGCATAGTTCAAGTGTCTCAATTTTTCTCTTACGCAAGGCCATAACGAATCTAACCTACACACTTCAGGGGATCATCTCGCAGGATCCACTAAGCCTGTTGCTTGGTCATGTCCTATTAGAGAAACAAACAAACAACCAAACAAACCTGTTTGTGCCAAATGTTTTTACAGAAGTGTTTGGCTCCATACTGAAACTTTTCTTGACTCTGTCCAATATTTATTTGGACAATATTTGGACAATATTTATTGTCCAAATTGGAACTCCAAAAGAACACTCAGGTAACACTTCTAACAATGGAAAAAGTCAGGGGGTTGCCTTGGAAAGGAGCAGAGCGTGACAATGATCCTATGCAACTAAACAGATAAGTAATGTGATTCCAACAGAAGTAAGAACATAATCTGTTGGATTAATGCTGTAAAAATTGTTCTGAATAGCAAACAAAACCTATCTGTAAAACGAACACGAATATTTTAACAGCTGCGTCTTCATCTCCCAGCACAAACCATCTGTTACATCTACGCACCAGCAAAAACACACACGCACAGACATCCACACGCACAGACATCCACAGGCACCCGTGTCAACAGTTGGGAAGGAGAGATTTGCATCTTCAGGCCTCAGAATGCAGGATATTCACGCACCGTCTCCACATCTCAACTCAACAGCACCTTCTGCTCCACTTAGAGTTATTCTATGAAGCCGTTACCATTCCCTCTTCTCCCTCTTATTCCAGTTACAGGTTTCAGATCATTTTGATTGCAGGGGTTCTCGGGGGATTGTGATTATTTTACCAAATTTCTAACATGTGAGAAGTAAAGCTGCAGTTCTTAGTACTCTCCATACACATTAATTGGGTAGACATGGGCAGGCGATGCCATAACCCATATTTTAGTCAAGAAAACTTGCACCTAGATGGTAACTAGATCCTTCCATAATCCAGAGTTAGGGCTCCATGCAGAATCAGATGAGGTGGCTTTGGAGCAAGTTTTAAGTCTTTGGAAAGAGATTTGTTTTTCATTATCGTAGTTCTATGTTCTGAACAATGTTTAATGGGATGGCTTTTTTGTCTTTTATAAAAGAGACTGTCCATCCCAATATAAATTTCTTTTACCCAATTACAGAATTAAAAGAAGGCCATTGAATGGGCCCCTACTTCATCAGGCAGTAACACAGAACAGTTAAGATTGAGAAAACCTCAATTTACTCCAAACACCTTAAATGAAAATTAATTTTTTTATTTAAATTTGAATTAAATTTTTAACCATTTTTCAATGATTAACCAGTTTTTAAAAACATGTCCAACCACTGCAGCTGTAAACTCAAATATAAGATTCATAGGGGATACCATCCCTTCCATTTAGTGCCCAGTTAATGAGGTTACGGATGAGCTCTACAGAGGAGGATAGGGAAAAAGAATTATAAATAATTGCAATCGTACAATGTTCTTCCACCGACAGAAGGCTGTTACATGCCTTACATGCGTCCGAATGACAAGTTCTGAGAGCTTCACCAAAACCATCAAATTAAATATAAAACCAAGCTCCCAAAGCTGATTTTTCTTCCCTATGGTTAATAATTCACCAGATAACTATGTGACAGAACTCCCACAGTGCCTCTGCTTATTTGGTTATGCGGCATCCTAAAAGCAGGTTTGCTTCTCTCAAAATTGATTAAATAATGTTTGCCCTCAAAGGTTGAGAAGTTTCTCCCTGTTGAGGACAGGAGTTCGTGCCTTGCTCTCTTCTGTATCACAAACAGTTTTGGGGAGAAAATTGTGCATCCTGTGTGTCTGTGAAACACTCCAGACAAGCAGGATAAGACTGAACACAATAACGGGATTAACAAGACAGTGGGAGGGGAAAGGGACATGGATGGAAGGAAACAAGGGAAGACAAAACACTATGCAACTACTTTGTGAAGCCCCTCCACGTGATGATACACCCAAATTCTCTTCCAGTTCAATAAAGAGAAACAAATATCTCTGGGTGTTATGGAAGAAGAACCCCTTGAAAACGGAGCTCAAACAGTGAACGCACACTGAAAACAGGCTCCGTGCATCAGGTTCTGTATGGAATACACCACAGGGGCGTTTGCAGCAGGCAGATCGTCACAGGATGGTGTCAGGGGGATCAAACTGTAAAAGAGCAGCTCAGAGAAATAGGCAAGAGTGCGTTAAATTGCTCGGAGAGGGAAGCATTGGAGGGTGATGCAAGAGACAAGAGGGGTAAGTGTGTATTCCCACGGATTGCCTCTGAGCAACTGCCCAACGCTGCAAGATCCCCTTCACAGAGATCTGTGGCTAAAAGGATGGAAAACACAGTTGAACAGGGACCAGGTGTGAGGCTCTGAGGTAGGGAAGGAGAAGCAAGCCAGAAGTCTGCTGGGATAAACCCCGTTTGGTTAGCCGCAGAGGAGCTCAGCTGGCAGACCAGAGAAGACCGGTCAGAGGGCGGCTCGGCTCTGAAGAACCATGGTAAGTTCCACCTCCCTTTGTCTCTTCATCCTCAAAGCAGCAGGATGGGGACAAGATAGCAGGGAGGAGGGTTCCTACATGCATGTGTTCATGTTTCATGATGAGTTCTGCTCAACAACTCTTGGCTGATTCACTTATACTCAGCTCCCACTGCTTCCCACCTCACGGATGAGGACTAACCCCAGAGATCAAAACCACATCCTTTATTCCCTCATGCTGGCTCCTCTCCAAAGGCTACAACCAGTTACATCAGAAGATTCGGCTACCACTGTAGGAGAACCACAAGCCGAGACCTTTTATAGTCCTGGCTTCAATTCAATGCCCCTTTCTTGAGCCCCCTCCACGACCCTGGCTACTAATAGCAACTAGTACAAAGAGGCAGGGGAACCAAAGCCTAAATTTTAAAAACCTGGAAGCCCACTAATTCCAGACAAAAGCAACTGCCTCCCACTGCATCCGGGAAAAAAAAAGATGGATCTGAGGAATTATGTCACCTTTTTGTGATGCCACTTAATTAAGGTTGTTCTGAATAATAAGAATAATTTGCCCATAACTGCAAAGTAAAACTCAGGAAAATGCCTCTGTGCTCTTCAGGGTTTGAGACTTTTTCAGTATTTTAGCCACAAGATTTTGGAAAAGTGCAGCTGGAGAATAAATGCTCAAATCAGACCATTTAAATGGTGTTTCTTCTGCATCAGGTTATCTTCTGCACGAGGTAAGGACTATTTTTCTGTAATGACTAGACAGACTATCTGTCATTCCAAACGCTACAGAGGAAAATCTGAAGATAAAGTAACTTCACTATTCTTTAACAAATTTATATCAGACTTTAATTATTTAACACATCTGTAAAACATGCAGTAGAACATCCCCAAAGGCCCTATCAAGTGACACACATTTGGGGTTTTTTTTTATTATTGACAGTAAGCATCAAAACTGAACTCCAAGGTCAAACACTGTCACTGTAGTCTCCTCTGCAATGATGTTTCCATACTGCATCTGCCCACCACATTAAAGACATTCACCAGAAGAAACACTCCTGTGCAGGGACTCAGCTAAGGGGCCCTGCTGATTCTGAACGCAGATATTCATCAATCCTCCCCAAAAAAGGATGCGCAGATGTTAGATAATTAACAGTATGATTGAATCATTATGAAGGGGGGAAATGGAATACGTGTAAGTTTTCAGAAAAAAAATATTAAACTCATGAATGATGCCTTTGGACCTGTGAGGAGAATCAAGTGAAATGAATGGCTGACCAGAATTCTCTCACTGCATTTAAATGGAAAGATGTTTCTCCTTGCTCAGTGCCACAAACATGACAACTTTTGTTCTATAAATCAAGAAACAGGGAATATAAACAAGTTTACAAATTGAAAGCAACTTTTAAAAGGTAAATTTCAGGTTTCTACAACGTACAAAGCTGAACTACAAGCAGCCTTCCTTCCTTGTTCAAATTCAAATTAACCAGCCCTTTGTGCTTCTGCTCCCTCCTCTTCTCTTTTCAAATTTCCTTCCTCGTTTCCATGGGAACCCCCTCGCTGACAAGTCTCGGAGCAGAGCAAGAGGCCAAGCTTAGCAAGGGGTGTGAAAAGGGGAGAGAGTCAAAGGGCAGAATTTGGCTCGGGAGAATCAAGATGCCAACCTTTGTCACCCCACAAAAGGGGGGGTAACCATAGGAACTAATTCTGTGGGACAGGGGCCGGGAGGAGGAGGGAGTAGTATCATGGCCAAATTTGTCAAGACAGGAAACAAAATGCGAAAGGTGTCATTAAAAACGTAACGCTAGAACCTAGAGGGGATAAAAATTATGGAAAGAATGAAAATAAAACTTTAAGGACTGAGTATCCAACCTTGTGCTAGTATTAAGTCCACATAATTGCATCAAATTAATTTATCTGAGACCACAGATATGACTATCAAATCCGCCATGAGTATTTAATGCTCTCCAGAAAACACGCCAAATCCTCCCCTTGACTTTGATGGGCTCTGAAGATGTTTTCTAAATGCCTCCAGATACCTGGAGGTATCTATTCTAAGCTTCCAGGTGCCTGGAAACAACCCAGCTTCAGGAAGATCACTGCTGAGCCATGGCTTCAAATACTTGGAGCCCGTTTACACTAACTGTTCTGCAGAATGTGGAGGATGGTCTAGTTGTTATCGTCACTGCAGGAGCAATCTGACAGAGCAGGGTTACATACAGCATCCTACCATGGCATCGTGTTCATATACTACATAAAAATATAAACATGGCATCTTGTGTCAAAGCATCTTGCACAGTGTCAAAGAGTCAGCAGGAGGATGAGGCATGAAACAGCTCTTTAAAATCACAAATGGTACATACAGGCAAAAAACATGGTCCACATCTTCAGTATCAAAAAGTGTGGAACAAAACCTGCACGTGGTTTGTTTGAGGAGGAGAAAAAAATCCACAACAGCAGCAAGTTCTTCACAAGACACCTCTAACCTATGTATTTGCCACCGTTTTTTGTGGATGCTAAAGGAACGTATGAGTGCAGGAAGAAAACCGGTGCATTTCTAGAACAATACATCAAAGGTTATGAACACAAGACAACACTTCCATGCCATGAGTGCTGAACATGGTAAAACAGCCTGGGTAGAGTTCTGGGTAGATGGGTTTACACTGGCGGATGTAAAGCTAAAACAGACTGCAAAGTACATTGTTATTTAACTATACAAAATAAATTCATGTGCGTTCCACCTTCCCTAACAATTCCTCTTTAAGCCTCCAGCAGATGCCGCCGAATTAGCCACAATGCAGAGCCATCTGCCTCCCCGGCCCTGGAAACAAGCCCACTGTGAATAGATGTTGATTAAGATGTAGATCATTTACTTTAAACTGAATCAGTACATAAAACTAATGATTTTTTCATATGCTTGCACTAAACTATCAAGGCTAAACTTTGTTTCCAGATTTCCACTTGAATCATCATCCACCCTGTCTATCTCTCAAATATCTGGATTTTATCTCTGGATCTGGCTACTCTGCAAGACAAACACC
>NW_010417218.1:4129-11455 GCF_000710305.1 Buceros rhinoceros silvestris | reverse complement strand
CCTTTCTTCCTTGTTCGAGCCTCCATCGACACCAACGTGAGTACACATGCACAGCTCTGTGCTTTATCTGAACGCAAATGATGCTGTCACGTGGCTGCTCTCCCTGCCTGAATAGTCTAAATGCTTCGGTGTTCAATGAATATTCAATATTCATTCAGATCATCTTAAAGTTCACTGGACCCCAGTGTGAAAAGGATCGGATTGATGGTCCAGGTATGAGCACTTCTAAGACCATGCTCAAGAACAGCTTCCTCAGAAGCTTCATTTTACAAAATGATCAGATAATACTCATTTTTGTATGGATCTACTTGTGGATGTTCTTACCCACTCGGGATTTCACCTTTCCACTCACGGCCTTTACAGGCCAGGTTTGAAGCTACAAGCCGCTGCATTGCTGACAAGCAGTGGGGTATTCCTAAAGCAGGAATTTCTCCGCAGTACACGACTGGCACTGTTTCGCTCTGCCTCTACTCTGCACAATCATCTTTGCAATTTTTGTTTTATTGTTAAACAGGCATGTCTCAAAGCTATCTCAGATCTTTACGTGGCTATTTCTAAGGTAAAAATTCAGAGAGGGAATAAGAGAACAGAAAGTTAATGAGAGCACTGGCTTTAATCAGCTGGTGCAGTGCCTGCGTTCCTGTGATCATGTACAGTTCCACTGCTCTGTAGGCATCATAATCCTTCACACTAAAGACAGAATTAATCCTTTCTGCAAATTTGTGTCTGAGATGAGGGTGCTTACAAAACACCAGCTGATTAGAACCTTCTTTCCTATTAGCTTTATATTCTTCTACAAGTTTCAGAACCGAAGAATACAGAAAGCCAGAAAGCCAAGGAAAAGTGCTGAGATTTAGGAGGGTATAGTGCATGGGCAAGGCAAAGGAAAATGGGGAAGGAAAGGAAAAAAGATGGAATTAAGGGAGAAAAACTTGATTTCGCCCCCCCCCTCCTTCCCCGCCCCCTGCCCCATTCTCCCCATCCTTGTTAATCAGTGGGAAAGAAAAAAAGATGCTTCCCACTCGTATCCAAAAACCCCACCCAGAAATAGGAGAGGAATGGGGTAGTACTACCTCCCAGCTCCAGAGAAGGAAGGAATCACATTCACATAAACCAAGATCAGTGAATTTTGCACACTCTTCCCTGGCCCTTTCTTGATTATGCGAATCAAGAACTGAAAGACAGTATTCCATGCTGAGTCCAAACCCGATTATCTGAAATCAGCAGTAATATCTGCCAGGCAGAAAAGCTGTTTGAGAAACACCACTGCAATGAGCCTGACCTACCTAATACCTGATTTACCTAAACTGGGAAAATGCCTGACTGTTATCCCAGATGCTGAGGCCAGGCTGGGGATAAATACAGCTGTCTCCTCTGTTGATGCAGTTTTTAAGCATACTCATTCCACTTAAAAAAAGACCAAAAAAAAAAAAACAAAACTAATTAAGGCTCTAAAGATCACTGCTGGGAGGAGAATAAGCCAGGCTGGGGATAAATACAGCTGTCTCCTCTGTTGATGCAGTTTTTAAGCATACTCATTCCACTTAAAAAAAGACCAAAAAAAAAAAACAAAACTAATTAAGGCTCTAAAGATCACTGCTGGGAGGAGAATAAAAAAACTGCCACAAAAAAAGAAACTGTGCTAACACACAGAAATATAGTTCTCGAGGGTGTGCGAATCTTGCAGCCCATGCCCTGCTCTGCAGCAGGTCAATGGCATTATCCTCTGCCAGAATCAGTACAGGAAAGCACCACATTTGAAGCAGAGAATGAACAATCAGGTGTCTTCACATCTGTATTGCACATTCTGTGACCAAGTCCTGCTTCTAAATATTCAAAACTACACAAGAGGATAATTTATTTGTATTAACCTGATGATTCCCAGCTGGTGAACCCTGCTATGCTGATGGAGCAGGAACATAGGAGTTGACATCAATCCTGTCCCCTTCCAGCTATTTCCCTCACACTGTAAAACCCCAAATGACCTGCAGGATATCACTATTTCTCTGTTTTCCACTTTGCGTCTCCCACCTACACACTGGCCAGCGTAGCCACGGTGCATCCCTAAGGCCTGACTGCTGCTTTGGTTTTGATATGCAAAATGGGAATGGGAGTTGTGAGAGTGCGCAAGGAAGAGTGTGTTATCTCCTCTGCCCATATGGGGACTCTGCTGTCTCATTTCTGGAGCATTTGACCTCCGCTATAATCCCAAAGGACAACACTGCTGTGTTCACCCAGAGGGACTCGTTCAGCCCTCAGCTGTGTCTGGTTCCTGTCCTTTAAAGCCTCTTTGATCCTTGGGATCATTTGTGAGACCCCATAAAAATGAGGGGAAGGAGGAGGAAGTACGGGCAGTATATTTAACTGGGAAAAGGCTGGCAATGATCATATTAAACCACTTCTCTTCATCAGCGACAAAAATGCTCCCATTCTCCAGCAGGCTCCCAGGTTACACGTTCTCTGACAAAAATATTTGTCTATAAAAATTGCATTAAGGCAGATAAAAAATGCTGCTTGCTAGCTTTACGCATAAGGAAATCCTTTAAGGCCAAAGGAATATTAAGTGAAAAAGAGAGAGAAGATAATTCTTCACACTGTAGCAATAATAATCCAAGAGAGGGGTAAACAAGGTCAGATCCCTCCGGGGGAATAGGGGTCATTTAACTTCTCTGTTGTCAGTGCCTCGCGCAGCACACGATCCATGTAACAACAGGCAGAACCGCGGCAGCAGCGCGGTGCAACACCATCTCAATGTCACGCTGTCATCACGAGCATATTGAGAGGGAGGATTTAACAGCAGAGCTGAGGCAGGCTGTGCTAGATGCTCAAACAACCCGTTAGCAGATGGTAGAACCTTCTAAAACTACCTCGCGACGTGTTCCACACGAAAAAAGGGCAGATCCCCGGGAGCGGGGCGCGGTGCTGCCGTGCAGGACTGCGGGCAGGACAGCTCCCAGCGCCGGCCTGGACAGCTCAGCCCAGCCTGGGGCTGCCAAGGAGCCTCCGGAACACCCCCATCCACTCCCACCGCCGTCCGCTGTCGTGACTAGACTCTACTAACCGGTGTTACTCCTTTTGGAATGCGGCAGATGTAACATGACTCTCTTTTTAGTCTCCGCTATAGCCAAGCGGATGGTAACGGAGGTTGGACTGGTGCAACTGGTGTTCGTCCTCTGCCAAAAGGAGTGAAGTCCCGGTAGAGATACATGGGGATAGGACAATGCTCCAGGCCGGCATGTGGAAAGCCCTCCCTCCCTTCGACCTTCCCAGATTATAGCCAGCCATGCTGATGTAGCACAGCAGAAAGCTTAAGGCATTCTCTTTCCTAGCAGTAAATAAAGGCATAGGAACCGATCACAGCACAGACCAGTATACCCAGCATACATCCACTACAGCACAGACCAGTACACATTGAGCAGCATCCTGATGTAATATTCTCTTTTTCTTTGTTTAATCAAGATGGTTAATGCAAATACTGCTGGAACATTCCAAGACAACACTTCCCTCCTCCCGGTACACAAGATGAATCACACTGATCCTGCTGCTACATTATTTTATGCTCACAGGAGTTCAGGGAGGGCTTCGAGACGAAAGGTGTTTGCCAGAAAAAGTCACAATGCCATTTTTAATAGTCTTCATTCAGTTCAAAATCTGAGTGTTCCGTCTGTTTGACTGCAGCATTAAATAATGGCTAAAAAGCCGAACAGTAAAGACTTCCTTCTTGCTAAGTACAAGTTAAAGGAGCAATCTAGGCTCACAGGGGATATACGTATGAAAACCTGTGGCTTTTCATTCTTCTTCTCTGGTTCAAACCGCTCAACAACTCTGCAATGGAGGCACAGACCCCTGCACAGTGAATTTAAGCTTGGTAACAGCCTTATTCCCTTGCACAGCCTTCACTGGTTTTCATGAAGCACCCAGCAGCAGCCCACAGTCCATCCCCAGACTGAAACCACTGACCTATAGGCTAATTGTACTGGCTGAAGGGGGTACTGAGTACAGCCATGACACCAACACACCCACGCTAAGACTGAGAACAGCTCAGGCATCGAGTGAGCATATGAATTGCAGCACCACAGTGTTTCATGCAGCGGATTTATGCTGTTAAGCTGAGCTTTATGCCACAGAGTGCAGAGAAGTAACATTCGCTTTTCAGCTGTTTCTCTCTCTCTCTGGCAGAAAGCTATTTCATGGAGATTAAGAACAATTACACCAGTTATTCCGGCTCAGGCTGAGGGTCCGTATAATTACTGATCTGCTTCCAACAGTGGCCATAAACAGACTGTTAGCGAAAGTGGTATTTTTGACAGTTCTCTGAAATCGTTGGTTTGACATGCCACAAAAGACAGAAAAATTAACATAATAGAAAGCTACTAGCAGCAAAAAGCAAGATTTTATTGATAAAGAAATCCCTAGAGTGCCCACAGCTGGAATGACATTCCAGCTGGGTGACATTCTTACCTCCATGCCTCAACAAGGACAAGGCTAAAAAGGAAAAAGGAACAGAGAATGGTTACTAAAAATTATTATAGGAATGAAGCAGATGAATTGCAAAAAGAAAGTGCAAACAGCTGGAACTTTGGAGATTAAAAGGCTGGGGGATCAAAGTGAGGTTTCCAAACTCATGAAAGTTCCCTAACGTAGACTAACCCTCCTCCTATGGGACATGTTCCAGGATCCTGTGGCCATTCTTCCAGTTCTTCTCTGGATCTCTTTCAGCTCAAACCCATTTTTTGAGAGAGCTCAGAACTTCCCATGACACTCCAGCTATTTGTGAGCCACAGGCGTGTAGAACACCACAGTGATGTCTGCTCTTTATTCCTTTCCTCATCATTCCCCATGTTCAGGTTTCCTTTCGGCTTTCTTACTGGTCTGTTGAGCTTTCAGCTGAACAAACCATCATAAGCCCAATGAAATAAGCTGACCACCATTACTGATGGGAAGAGTATTATTTCCCCCAACACATACGTATTTATCAATTTGCGTTTCCTCAACAATTTGACAGCTCAGTGGATCTCAACCGTAATCTCAAGATCTTCACAGTTCTTCACTCTGGTTTGACCTTAGCTTTAAGTTACACACAGCAGTATCGACGGGCTTTCTCATCTTACTGCTGACCTTCTCTTCTAGACCATTTGAGAAAATACTGAGCTGCATGGATCCCACTCATCACCTGCTTCACTCCAAGAGGTGACCACCACCCAACAAAAACAAATCCACACTATCTCCACACCTCCACAAGCCAAGTCCCTGAAGTCTTCAGACCGGCTGGTTTCATCGATTCCTTTAATATCATAAATTCCACCTTTCAAAGTGGAATAGTAAAATACACAACTAGTTGTTCACACTGTTATCCTACTAAATTTGCTTTGGCTTCATCTTTCCTCCTTACAGTTAGATCTTCAAAGGTCCTTGGAACTCTCCAGAACCAATTCTGAAATAAACTTCATTCCTGTTGCGATGTACTTAGTGTAAGTGGAATCCCGGGCCACATCCAAATGAGCCTCTGACATGCAGGCCTAGAGTTCTTTCAAACAAAGCAAATTTAAGGGTAAGAATCTCTACTTCGTTCTCACAGTAAAAAGCCTGTCGAGTCTGGTTCACAACTCTTCCACAGAAAGCTTATACAAAGCCTTGGCTTGAGATTCTTTAACAAGAACAATTAAAATAAGTTTCTATATTGCC
The DNA here is from genome assembly GCF_000710305.1 of Buceros rhinoceros silvestris. Classification (NCBI taxonomy): domain Eukaryota; kingdom Metazoa; phylum Chordata; class Aves; order Bucerotiformes; family Bucerotidae; genus Buceros; species Buceros rhinoceros. The sequence continues at coordinate 5,770 of NW_010417218.1, read as the reverse complement.
AGAAAGAGCATTCAAAGATGAAAACACAGGATTACTCTTTCTGTTCTCAGTGTACAGCAACATGTATCTACCAGCAAGGATTCCCAAGCACTTCAAAAATACAAATAAACCTGATCTGCACAAATCTCTCATGAAAATTTGAACAGGCTTACAGCAAGACTTGCCTAATATTCTGAATTTCCATCAAGGTTAGTCATATCACAGAACAGCAAGTCAGGAAACATCTCAGGTGGGGTGGCAGGACAGAGAACTGGCTGAAGTGAATAAAAAGAGAACAAGTGTGTGGTTGAAGGCCCATCAGGGAAGTCCTCCAAAGAAGTTAGACAAATATCAGTGGAAACACGGTGGGTTTTTGTTAAAAAGGAGAAAATTATTATGTATAACTCCAACAAAGCTTTTTGGGGAATAATGGCAACAGTAATAAGGTACCACTACAGCAAAGAAAGTCAAGTCTAAAAGCTGGCCTGCGGGGATATAGAACAGAAACTTAGGGCTTATCATTCTCATTGTCTTCACACCAAATTTTAGGCGAGTAAGAAAAGGGTGAAAATTTACAAATTGACCAAAGAACGCAGTCGTCAGAACGAAAAATCTTCTTCTTCTTCTTGTTCAGTATGTTGTTTGTCTGGCATTTAGTTAAGTGACAGACCATTCAAAATACGCATTCTTGATCTGTCTAAATATTTAAAGCAACAGACTAAACCACAAACACATCCAGAGCATTTCACACTCGGTTATACTAAATTAGGCAAATTGTGTAGTCATAGAATATTTTAGTATATATTACAATATGTCTTATGCAAGTGGTATTTGGGTTTTTAATTTAAATTATTAATTATGTTGATTTTTTTCATTTTTATTTTGAAACATAAATACCTTCCTGGATTCTGTCCGCAATTACTTGTCAGCTGAAGACCAAACCCATATATATTGCTGAAAAGTCTTACCTCCATTGCTAATGCTGCTGTTTGCTGGTCATAATGATTCAGAAGATTAGGCATGAAGGTGGTATTGTAAGGCAGATCCTGGCACATCCGCAAGATGATGGGCTCACAAGAAAACAAACTGTGCCCTCTCGTGTGCCCCACCAAAACATCCAAAAGCCAAAGGTAACAGAACATCCAACTAACAGCCATCCTTCCGTGTGGGGAACGAGGCCAGTTACTGGCACAAAGCTTGTTTGACTCCTCCTGTACCCTCAGATCTCACTTCAGTGTCGATATTTTCAGTCCTGGTTTAAGGTTCTTCAGAACTGGAATGCTCTTGGTACACAACATTCTGATCTCAGTCTGGAAGATGATGTGTTTGAGACAGACGTGTGAGAAATCTTGCCCTCTCTTTTCTCAGTACTATAGAGCACGTATTAGGTTACGGTATTAAAACATCTAACCACATTCCCACACAACTGACCCCATTGTGACAGTAGAGCAGCCAAGTTACGTTCTTCTTTTGTTAGTGAACCTAGAACAAAAAACACATAAAGAGAATACAGTAAAAAGCCTCGTAATTGATTAAAATATTTTAACTCTAAGTAGCCTGGCAGACAAATTGCTTCAGGTTCTCATGTGCAAGATTTGAGGGCTCCTTGGCAAGTTTTAGTGCTGGTTTCAGACGATTTCTGACAGGGCAAAAAGGCAGGAA
>NW_010417218.1:0-4042 GCF_000710305.1 Buceros rhinoceros silvestris | reverse complement strand
CAGGAATGCTGTAAAACTCTACCCAAAAAAGGATGATGAAAATGGGGAGCGTATTTACTATGAAGACAATATTTTTAGAAAATCCCATAGTTTAAACATAACCATGTGAGCATTACAAATGTTGACCACACTGAAACCAAAGCTGTTTATGACTCAGCATCTCCACCAGTACGTTCACAGCGATAGCATCTCTTGAGCTGCACGGCCTCCTAACTTCTGCTGAATAATTACAAAACAAAAACAAAACAGTCGCCACCACCAATACACAAGTCCCAACTTGCAGGGCTGAAGTTCTGCCCAGCAAGCTACAGTCATGGTTTGGCTACTTGTGCTCAAAGAGGTAATTTTAGTCTAGTTGTAAACAGCTTTCTTATTGTCTCTAAGCCATTTTACTTGCACACATCTCTCATTTTTTCCTCTCCAGAAACCATCATAACAACTCAGGGTAACCCAGAAGAGAGCATTCTCTGACCACCCTTTCTCCACACGCTCTTCAAGATGGAAATTGCAAAGGTAGGTCCATGTGGTTGTGCTGCCAGCTCCACTCTACCGACAGAGCCAGTTTAAACAGCGGCCATTCCCCTGGGCCAGATCTGCCTTTGCTCAGCACTGCGGGGCTGGAGTGGAACACGCAGAACGGGGATCTGGCATATTGTGCTCATTGACTGGAGAAACAAACTCTGAAATTGGAGAGTAAAGCATGGAAAAAGTTGATGGAGATATAAGGGTACAAAGAGGCCCTTTTCTTAAAATAATTTTATCTGCAAAATTCAGTCTCTAACCCTTTAAAAAAATTAGAGTTGAAAAAGGCAACAGAAATTTAGAAATTCTGAATCAGAAAACCCCAAGTACTCCCTCAGTGCTCAAAGAGTAGGCAATCACAGATTTGAACAGACTTCCAATCTCAAGAGAGCAATGTTTTCCCTTAGATATTCAGGGAAGGGAAACAAATTCTACATGTCAGAGAGGGGAAAGGTTTTTCCACTGTCCCTAATACAAACTTAGGGAGAGATACCAAAGAGTTAATTACCAGATTTCAGCTGCTATCAGCCTATAGAAAAAATGATGTGTGCACACTTTTGTTTACATAGGCCCATCCTATGGCCAGAAAAATTAAATACCATAGACCTCTTTAAACCCTCACATGCTTTGCGGGTTTGACTAGACAATCTGGAGAAGTTCCTGCCAACCTAAACGATTCTGTACTTCTCCAAGATCACACACACAACATTTTTGGCTGTAGCTATTCAAGACAGGGTGGTAAAAACAAACACGCACATCAGAAGAAGACCAAGATGCTAAATACCAGTGTTTTAAACTAAGCTCATTGACAACTTGCTTTCACAGGCTGCTTGCTCGTGCACAGCTATTGACAGGGAACCATGTTTCAAGGAGCGCTGAAGTGCAGAAAGAATATAAATAGTAAAGCAGTTTCACATCTAGGAAAAATAAAACACGGCTGAAAAAAGCAGAAAAGAGAACTATCCACACCTTAAGTCAGGTGGCAGAAGCAACCAACGCAGCTCAAATCACAGCACCTCGCTTACAAAAGTTCTTTGATTTTGACATTATACTACTATTTCCTCAGACTCAGGAAGAAAAGCCTTTGGCCACCAACTCCAAAAGACTTGATGCAACAACAGCAGTGAAGTGAACTCGCAGTGTGGATTAGTAAACGACTTTTTAGCAGGCTGCCTCTAATTCGGGTGCCATTTCAGCATCCATCAGTGATAATGCTTCACAAGAGGGGTTCAGAAGAGACGTGAGGTGACCTGTACTCACACTAGTTACTCCATTAAGGCTTGAAACACAAATATCGGGCAAATTCAGGTCAAGATGCAGAGTCTTGGGAAAAACTCCAAGAATACTTTACTCAAATCATCATATTAATGACATTCAAAGTAGAGACTCCAAACAAAGCCAACCATCCTCTGACTTCCCCACAACCCCAAACCGAAAAAAAACCATGCAAAAACCTGGACTCAATAAGCCACAAAAGGTTTTAACAGTGTAAAAAGCAGAAAGAAAATCCATCACGTCCTTTGAGGACTTTGCCATTTATGTTCAAGATCTCATTAGTATCATAAAGGAAGTAAGGAATATTTTTACTAGAGCCAGAAAAGAACGTCAGATTATACAGCCTAGTCATGCAGTGCCCTTCTGTGGCAAAAAAAGTAATCTAGGTGAAATTCAGCACAATATCATTGCGAAAGGAGGCAAAAGTTTTGCAAACGAGCATATAGATGACCAATTAATTGGTGTAGACAGATGGATGCTGTAATAGAAATCTTTAGTGTCAGGATAGTTTCTTACCACAGAGCCAGTTCCATAAACTCTTTGCCAAGCCTCTACATATGAAATGTGGTGGTTATTTTTGTAAGTATATAAAAGCAAAACAAACCACTTTCGATGACACTGGGGATAAAAGAGGAGGAGGAGGAAGGGATACCGACCCATCTACCCCAAGGCACTGCAAAAAAAACCTGTGGGCAAAGGGGGTAGGAAACAGCTAGTTTGTTAGTGTGGTTACGGATTTACACATTATTTACGATCATAAGAAGCCCATCCAACTCCTGCTGTAAAGGATAAATTAAAACAAGCATAGACGACTGTTATAAAGAGAGAAAATCACTAAATGAAAGGCTTGACTCCCACAAGTGATTTTTTTTTTCAAATATATTCCAAAGTTACTAAGGGAGCAATGAGAAAAAAATTCATTAGACTTTGGAAAGAAAGTGTGTAGGTGGATGAATTCGCAGTTATCTGTCCCAGAGAAATGAGGTGGTAGAACAACACACGCACAAGTGAGAGGACAACAGGAGAATGTCACCTTAGTCATTCCCCACCCAATTCTGAGCACAGAGAAAGGAAAGGAACTCACTCATTGCATGCAGGCACCGGCAGCGTTTCCCCAACCCATTCCCACCCACATGAAGGCACAAAAGGCGAATACATTATTCTCCCAACCCCATTTTAATTAGTCAGCGGGAAGGAGACTCCAGTGCTGCACTCCCCTGTTCCACTTCTGTTACGAATTAAGGGAGAACCGCACTGCAATCCCTCACATCCTCTCTTTCAGTTAGGAGACCATGAAGGAAAGTGGGCACATGCTCCTCCTCACTGAACTACAGACAGAATGAAGACGCACAGTGTCTCCTCTTCCCCTCTGCCTCCCCGGTGACACCACGACAGTCCCGGACGGAAAAGGAAGAAACCCTTGCTGTTGAGATTCTCTGTGTTTATGAAGGGACAGCTCTAGCATCTCTCTCCATTTGAGGTCATATTGCCTGGCAAACTGAAGGAACTGGAGGGGGAGCTAGCTATCACCCCTTAGCCTGGAAGAGGAGGCAGGGTGCAGGCTCAACCAGCATCCCCTTGAATCCTCACCGTGGTTTAAAGGCAAAAGGAACAAGTGCACACACGGGACTAGCAACCTCATGGATTCCCGGTGCATTGCAAAGGAAAAAGAAGGATATATAGGTACATAAGAAGAACACCGCTTCCCCCTGGGTCCCAGCTGCATTGCAAAAGGAAAAGGAGAGTGCGCGGTTAGAGCTGGCGTCCCCCCGGGTCCCTCCTGCACTGCAAAGGGAAACGGGCGAGGGAGGCGCGGGTGGGACCAGCATCCCTTCCCTCCCGGGTCACACCTACCGCACTGCAACACGACAGGAGAAAAGCGTGGGACTAGCAATGCCTCGGGTCCCCGCGGAAGGAAAGCGGCGTGTGTGGGGAAAGGGGAAGGCACTCCCTCCTCCTCGGGTCCCCAGGGCACTGCTGGGGGAAAGCAGAGAGCACCTGGAAGTCCCATCTCCTCTGAGAGAAAGGGATTAGAAATGCCTGGGACGAGCATCCCCTTCTGCTGGCTCCCTCCGGTAGGGCCAGGGGCAGCGGGAATGCCCGGGACCAGCATCTCCTGGCCCCGGGGCGCGGCTGCGGGAGCGGGGATGGATCCAGCACTTCCATGTCGTTCAGCGGAGGAGGGTACTAGCATCCTCTCTCCTCTCGTCGCCCGCTGCACCGGAGCGGGGGACTTTACCCTCCG
>NW_010417217.1:25056-27220 GCF_000710305.1 Buceros rhinoceros silvestris | reverse complement strand
GTGGCCGGGCAGTGTGTCCCCAGCTGGTGCAGTCACACGGTGTTCGCCATGTGTAGCACGTCTGTCCGGGTGAGGAGGTTCGCTCTTGGCTGGCAAGTTGCTGTTCTTTTTCTTTCAACAGTTTGTCTTGGTCCCCTCATGGTAAGATACTGTTGGGTCTTCCTAGGGCAGTGCACAAGGTCTGGAGGATGAGTGGGGTTACACAAAGCTGCTGTCAGGTACGGGAACCTTCCAGGGCCTCCATCTTCAAGGATGATCAGCTCTGGGCTCTTAATGAGAGGAAGGAACTCCAAAAGGACAAGGCTCTGAGTGCTGTGGTTGAATGGGCTTGTCTCTATGGAGTGTAAGAGTGGGGCCAGCAAGGTGGGGCTCCTAAACGGGAAGAGGAGCATGAGCAGCTACAGTAGCAGGGGTTTTTAGAAGAAGCAGCTACAGTAGCAGGTATCCTGCGGAAGCAGGATCCCAGTCTGGACAGCAGCCCAAAGCACCTCCATCCTCCTTGAGAGAGTTTAGAGCTGGGTAAAGAAGTGCCAGCTGAGGTTAGCAGTGCCTCACCTTGTTTGCGGTCCTGAGGGACCTGAAGGCCCTGGGGGAGAGAGCGTCTCTAACTCACATGCTCTTAGTGCATATTTTACCCAGTCACACTGTTAGTCTGGCCCTTTCAGGAGAGCTGGAGTCCCGTGGTGGTCTGGTGGAAGCCTGTGTCCAGCTGCAAACCCTTGGGCATGAGGTGCATTGAGGTGTGGTAGCAAAGCCGTAGGTGGGCTCTCCAGCGCTGTCACAGTGTGGTGAATAATGAGGGGACAGGCTGCAGTTAAGGCTGCAAAGCTGGTACGTTGTCACACCAGGGTGACGCCCTGCCTTGTCTTCCCTGCAGGGAGAGTACTCGGGCTTCGTTTACAGCTATGCTGTGGAAGAGCCTCTCTCTGTGGTACATAAAGTGGCCGGTTACCTGCCCAGCCTCTTCTGGGGATTCATCACCCTGGGCAGGCTCATCTCCATCCCCGTGTCCTACCGCATGAAGCCGGCAACTATGGTCTTCATCAACGTGGTAAGGCTGTTTTCATGGCAGTCTGTTCTGCTTGCCTGGTGTTGGGTTCGACGTGCAGAGCTGGTGGAGCTGCACCAGACCTTCCTCTGCGTCACTGTTCCTGCATGAGGGACAACTGAGACCTACAACTCGCCTGCACTGCTGGCTCCTCGGTTCATCTAACGTTACGTTTGTGAAAGCGCCTAGTGAAGCATCTGGCAGCTTTATTTTCTGTGCACACCATCATCTCCGGCATCTCCTGGGGACTGAGTGCCCGTGTTAGCCACAGGACAGGAAATGTAGGAAAAGCCCACGTAAGGATGGGGCAGGCAACAGGGAAGAAATTGTTCCCATTCGCACTTCTCACTTGATTCGTTTCTTCTTTTGTAAGAAGGCAGTTAACTTACAATTTATTCAAACCAGAAGTTATTTTGGTAGCAATTTTCGCAATTAATGTTGTGAGGCCAAGAATATGTAACAGGGTGTGAGAGACCAGGAGCGACAGTTCACCCTGGGACGGTTTGAAGACTTAGGCCGGTGTCTCTTGCAGGCAGGATGCTGATGTCCCCTCCTCAGCACCTGGCTGTGGCTGCTTGCTGGGAAAACTGAGCTTAGAGTCCCCCAGACCCAGCCAAGAGGAATGTGATTGGTTTTAAAATGAGCGAAATGTCCTCGCTGAGCACATCGGTGCTGAACTGCTCTGTTGGCAAAGCTGAGCAGGACGACTGCTGCTGCTACTTGGAGAGAAGGGGCAACAGCCCCCAGCCTTGAGTGGGAGCTTTCCGGCTTCCCCCAAAGGCCATGGTGGTACCACCCGAGGACGGGCAGCCCCCTGCGTGCAGCGCCGGCTCCTCGGCACTGCGCTGGGTGGCGAGATACACCCTGCGGAATGCAAATTGCTCTTGTGTAGCGCCCGCACCCCTCAGCAGGGCTGAGCCATGAAAAACCAGCTCGAGTTGGTGTCTCGGGGCTCCCTCTGCTGACTCTGCCACGGGCAGCGCGGTGCAGCTCGGACGGTTGGTCTGTGGGTGGTACCTGCAGCAGCTGGAGGTGGGTTTACATGTAGTTGGGTTTGGTCTCACCGCTGGGAGTGATTTCTGAGCAGTTACTGAGAGTGAGTTCATCCTTTAACCT
>NW_010417217.1:18103-24912 GCF_000710305.1 Buceros rhinoceros silvestris | reverse complement strand
CAGTACTTAAAGCTGCAGAGAAAAAGGTTTTTTTTTTTCAGTCTGATCTGAAGTCTCTACCTAATCAAGCAGAGGGAGATGAATTGTCTATAGTCACTTTAATTCCTGGTGTAAAAAGTACCAAATCTTTTACTGTAAAGGTAGATGGATTTTATTTGCCTGGCTACTTCAGGTTATTCCGTGTATTTTATTTTCTTTTCCAGGCTATTTTCTACCAAAAAAAGGTAAAAAACCTAGAGCCTATTTGTAACTCGGCCTTTACCTTCCTTCTGCCTCTGTGCGTCTGTCCCCAGGTTGGAGTCCTGGTCACCTTCCTCCTGCTCCTGATTTTCTCACGCAGTGTCATCTTCCTGTTCGTGGGGACAGCATCCCTGGGGCTGTTCCTCAGCAGCACCTTCCCCAGCATGCTGGCCTACACCGAGGACATCCTGCAGTACCAAGGTGAGCAGGCACCGGGCAGGCGGGTGCTCAGGAGTGCAGCTCAGAGACCATCATGCCTGGTGACTCCTTCCCTCTCTGGGAGTGCTTAGGAGGCCCGGAAGATAGATCTGCTTCAGAATACGCTGCCTGGTCCAGCTCGTCGTAAAACCAGACTGCAAGTCCTGGCATCAGTTCCTAGTAACTTCCACAGGCAGGGCGCTGGGATGGGTCTTAGTCCCCTGCAGCTTCAGGGCTCTCGGGGACTGACAAGAGTGTCTGCTTTAGAGACTGACAGGGAGCTGGGTTTGAAAACACCATCCAGATCATCGGTGAACTGGAAATCCTCACATTTAGCCAGCTCTTCCAGGAGGTCTCTGCCAACCTCTGACTCTGGGGCAGTAATGCAGAGGATGAAAATCTTTCCAGCAAGAAGCAACATCACCTCTGCCAACAGAGACTGACAGAACAGCAGATGGGAGGTGGTTTGGGGTTAAATTTGCCTTTCTGCGCTGCCCCAGGTTAGAAGAGGCTTTGCACTAGAGGGGAAGGTTCAGGAGGATGCATAAAGCTGGTGTGGAGAGATCTGTGAAAGAGCAGTTTAGAGAAGCTGCTGCTGTTTCACTCGTTCCCTGCCAACAGCACACGCGCTCTTTCGTTGCAGGCTGTGCCACCACTGTGTTGGTGACGGGAGCGGGGATCGGAGAGATGGTCCTGCAGTTACTGGTGGGATCGGTAAGTGTAGACGAGGCGTGCCCAAAACGGCTGGAGCTCTTGCATAGAAACCTTCGTCCTTGGAAAAAAGCACTGCCTTACCCATGAGCTGTTGCCCAGGAACACTCTGAGCCAGCTCTCGCCGAAGGCTGGTGAGGTGCCTGAGTGCTGTGATGACATGTCTGCTCCCTAGTGTTTCTCTCCCCCTTTCAATTGCAGATTATACACGATCAGGGCAGCTACAGTTTCCTGGTCTGCGGGATGATCTTTGGAGGCTTGGCCTTTACCTTCTACGCTTTCCTCTTATTTTTCCACAGGATGTACCCCAAGCCCTCAGCAGGTAAGAAAGCACCAGCACTCAGCCCCCTTCAGAATGAGAGGAAGAGTGGCATGTGCATCCCTACCTAAACAGGGTGCAGCCCTGCAGCAAAATGCGAGGAAATGTTTATTTTACTGCTGCTTCCTGTCCCCTCTTCCTGCTTTGACTTGCCCACAAAGCCTTGGCAGCCACCTCGCAGGGTTTGCTTTCTTTTCTGTTGGAGAAATAAGGGAAAAAGTAGGGATGGTCAGTGGCTCAGAGAGGAACGATAAAGCACGGGGGGGAGAGCTGGGACAGTACGGCTGCAGCACGAGCAGGAGCAAGTTGTCCTCGCAGGGACTGGACACGCTTCCCTACGCTGTTCCCTAGCTAAACTCCAGGGACGGAGCAGGTCTGGCATCCCCAGGCACCTGCCAGGCACTGGAGGAGAGCCTCACCGCCACAGAATTGCTCTTGTCTATCGCCTCTGCAATGCGCGGTTTGGTTTTATAAGCACCTTCGGTAAAAGGAGCACTGGGTGACGGGTTCCTGGCAGGGAGACCTCTCCTCCCTGACCAGCAGAGCCAACAAGCTCTTGTGGTGGCTGATTGAACAGGGAGAGCTCGGGTAGGTTTTCAAGGCGATTGGGCCCTTCAGGTGAAGTATCTAATGCCTCTTCTGCAGATGTGGATGATGTCTCGCCTGACAAACCAGCAGTGACGGGTGACATGGGACACTATCAGCGCTGAGGAGGGAGCCGAGCCCTAGAACAGCAATAAACCAACACACAATTAAGCGTTACTGTTAAGGATGATTTCACAGCTAATGACTGAATCATGCAAGTTTTCTGCAATCAAAAGCACATTAGATTGGGCAAGTCAGAATCAAGAAAACATCCTAGAACACTGCGTCACCCCAAGCACAAGTCGCCCTTGTCACTTGTACCAAAAAGAAGCCTGTGTCAGCCGGAGCCTGTGGCGTGCCATGGCGTGTGGCAGGGACCAGGGAGAACAGCCACTCCTGTGAGGAGTGGGAAGGAAGAGGGTCTCGCTGTTCCAGAGGGAAGACTGAACATCGCCTGGTTTAGTCATTGAACTTAACAGATTTTTTTCTTTCTGCCTGTAACCTACAGAAGCCCCCACAATTTACAGCACCATCCGGGGTTTGAATTCATTTTTGTGCAACACTGACTGGAGCATATGTAACCTCCAGGTATTGTTCCAAAGGGGAAAAATGACCCCATTGGTAGAACCCCAAGCGCACAGTGGTAGCAGGACCTCTCTGTACTTGCACAGTTGATTCCTGTATATTACACAGTATCAGACCTGATCACCAAGATGGTGTCTTACTCAGCATGCCAGGGCCTCTGAATTATTAAAATCATTAGCTTTATTTTTTTTAGAGCCAAGAATGAGTTGTGCTGGTTTGTTTTGCTTTAAGTCACTAGTTTAGCTGCTGCAGTTGCAGTGTCTCCTTAGGGTGGTTTAATTTCTAGCTTCCAGTTGAAGCTGAGACCGAGGTATTTGGGAGCCAGCCTCCAGCTGCTTAATCTGTGCAATACTTCTAATAACCGGTGCCTTCTGTAAGGTACTCGCCTCTCCACGCATGACCCGTTACGAGCTACGAAGAAAGGACTGGCTTTAGACGAGCGTAAAGCTACGTACTTCTATTTCTTCAGTGAGTGATTGGACGTGTACTTTGCTTTAACTGCTGTATGTGGATGTACATATGTATGTGTGTATATAAAGCAGTGTTTAATTAAAGGTGATCGATTGCTAATTCTCAGCTTGACTGGACTCAGGTAACTTCAGCTGTTTCTGGTCAAAACTGACCAGTTCTACCTTTCAAACTCAGACTGAGCTGTTCAGTGTAAACCGTTTGTAGTACTTCTATTTTCCAAGCAGATCTTACCTGCCATAAATTATCTTTGAGTGCCCACAGCGATTCTACAGGAAGAGTCTCTTGAGAGTAACTTGTGGAACTGACTCCACAGTCCACCTCAGGGCACCGCAGGGAGGAGGCAAATGCCTTTGAACGCTGGGCTGAGCTCAGCCCTGGACTTCCAGAGCTGTCTGTCCTCCATCCAGCAAGGTACGTGTTGTAATTCTGCTCTAGCACCACAGGATGCCACTGTTACACTCTTGGAGATACCTTGAATGAGAAGTGTGCGCTGCACAGCCCATTTCCAGCAAAAACCCCATAATGTGTCACTAGCAGAGGCCCTCCCACCATGACAGCACTCTCTCCAGCCCTGTACAGAGGAAGTGACCATGAATACAGTGAGGGAGGTTCTGGTGGACGAAGCTGCTCAGGTTACAGCTGTCACACAGGGACTGGCAGCTATAGAAGAAGTCTCCTGTGGCCCTGCAGCTTGGCACGAGGTAGCTCAGTGCTATGGCCAGAGTAACCTTCTGGTGTTCTAAGCATACTTGACACTCTGCACTACCACCTGAACGGAGCTGCTCACCCCAGGACATCCTCCCTAGGGCAGAATTGTACCTGACTGGGCAAAGAGCCCGTGCCCGCACCCCAGGCAGCAGTGCCAGCACTGTCTCCGGTGGAAGACGGGGTGAGGAGCGGGCGCTGCTGGCAGTGGACAGGTTCGCTCGGGGCTGGCTGAGCTACCCCATGAGCAGGGTGTGAGCTGCCCTGCAGCTGTAACTTTCAATTTCCCCTACTGAAAAAAACAACCAGGAGAGCAGAAACTTTGTTAAAAATATTTATTTAAAAAAATACAATTGTTTTGCATGTCTGGTTGCACATAACTATTAACATATGATTGACTTGAATAATTTGCTACAATGCTTTTTTTAAAGCCAGCTTGCATTATACAAAGCAAATCCCTCTGTCAGTTCTTACATAAAATAGTTTTCTTGAACTATTCCCACCCCGTTTTTAAAAAAAGATTGCAATACATTGATTTATATATATTTTTTTTTTTTGCACAAAAATTGAAGCAATAGAAAAGTCACCTGATGTCTCAGGAAAGACCTTCGTTATGGTTGAAGAACAACTGCCAATGCCCTGCTCTCCAGCAGCAGCACTGGTTACTCTCAAGTGTCGTTACAGTGCGCTTCCTCCAGAGGAAGTTTTGCATCTTAGAACTTTGCCTCCAATTTACACTCAACCCTGAAATGTGCTCAAATAACTGCATATCTGCTAAAATCAAGTTATCAGCCTTTTTATTTTTTTTTTCCCCCAATGATATCACCACGCTGAAGGTCTTCCTACCATGTTATCTTGGAAGGTTAAATAAAAGCAAATTTAGTAACACTGAACAATTACTGAAAACTTTGGCTATTTATGTACTTGCATTACATACCAGCATTTTTCTTAAACACAATGGCATTAAGATACTCTTATTATAAGGTATTATTTTCAAAAAGTTAAACTGAGAAGCTATTCTGTCCCAGGCAAGTTGACCCAACTGTAAGGAGAGCATCGCAGCGGTGTAAGATTACAGTTGTCTCTGAAGACTGTCTAGAGAAAGTCCCCGGTGTAGGAAGTTAAGACACTCACTACAACATAAAACCTCTTTGTCTCTTGACTTACTTACTACTCTATAGATATATATATATGTATGTATTTTAAATGCAGTTCTGTTCTGGAAAGAGTAACTCAAAACATTCTCTCTGTTGCTTTCAACACAAATTTAAACCTCTGATAGTTCTGCTACAATTACAGGGAAGTGAAACGGTCTCCAGGCCGGAGTTCACTGTACCTGCTCCACGCAGCGAGGTGAGAGCTGCTGCCGTATCAAATCCAGCGCAGCCAGCGTCTTGCTGCTTGGCAAAGAACCCGGGTTAACCCAGCCACTCAGTGGAGAAGGAACCACTGAAGGCATCACAAATCCGCTTTCCAAAACAGATGTGCACTTTAAAAACAAACAAACAAACAAACAAACAACTGTCACACGCCACCACAGCGGAACGGGGCGCTTCAAGCTCTCTGGAATGGAACTCTGAATCCCCCCGCTGACTGTCTGAGCCGCAGCCCAGACCTCAGCCGGCGTCAGCTGGACCCGTGCGGTGACGCCAGCAGATCTCTGCTGATCTACGAGCCTCTGGCGTATGATCCGCATCTGCCAGCAGCTTGCTCGGAGATGCTCACAATTCCCCAGACAAAGTCTCGTGTTGTTTAACGCTCGCTGTTCAGCTCTGGATTAACTCCAGCGGCCCTGACAGACCTTAGCGGAGACAACCCCTATCCTTACCGTACGTGCTGCCAGAATCTGCCCGTTCAGTCACCTCTATTATTAAGAATATACTTCTCAGCTATAAAAACAGAGGGGGGGGATAAGCATTAAATGTGCTACTGTACTTATCACAAAACACTGTGACGTACGTAAGGCCATCTGGTAACACTGCAACAGAATACAAACAAGAGTTTAAAAGGGAGCTTTAGAATACAACTTTTTTTTTTTTTTAAACTACAATGAATAATCTCAACCCTGTTCACAGAGAATTAACGTCAAAACTAGTACATCATATATATAAAACTCTGTGCAACTGAACAACAGCAGAACAAAAAGTCAACACAATTCTCTAAAGCGGTTTCAAAGCCTGGAGGTTTAAGACATGCTAGCCAAAAAAACCACAACACATCTCAAGGAGCCTAGAGCAAACCCAGGTATCATCATAACCCTCCCCAGCACACAGCACACACTAGACCCATGCAGAGGCATCCTCAAAGCCTTCCTGTGCTCATAAAAAAACAAAAAAACAAAAACAAAAAAACCCCAAACAAACAAAAATGAACCCCCAACAGCTTCCAGTTATTGGCGGAGCACTGCTGCCTGTGCCGCCCGAAGGCTGAAGTGGGCTCACAGGCGCCTGCCAGCCTCCCGCCCCTCCTCCCTGCGCTGCTGACCGCTCATGCCCTGTCTCCACTGAAACACACCTGTTTTCTGAAGGTCCATCATTATCCTGTTACACCCCCTGCCAAAAACCCAACAAATCTGAGATTAAAACCTTCTGCAACGCGTGGTCTCAACAGAGGAGCGAGTGTTTGAAGTAAAAGAGCCCGAACTTCTGTTCCGTGAACATAAAACTATTCAAAGACACATTTAAGAGGCAGATGCGGCATACAACATCGTCAGAGATGCAGCTAAAAACAACCTTTGCCAACTAAATTAGTCCATGCTGTGTTATAACTGAGTACTAACGACAACAACAACAAAAGAGCCCCCAAAACCTCACCGGTGTGTGCAAAACACTGACATGCAGCAACTGCCAAGCACAGTATTCGCCCGAGCATCCCGGTGCGCATCCCCTGCACAGCTCCGGATGCCACACGCAGGAGAAACAGGCTCCACCGGGGCAGGGACACGTCACAGCCACATGCCGAGAGCTACTCCAGGCTCGGTTCAGCGGTGCAGCTA
>NW_010417217.1:5875-17983 GCF_000710305.1 Buceros rhinoceros silvestris | reverse complement strand
CTCTTCACCATGTGTGTGGAATAGCTCCACGGCCAAAGTCTTCTGCTGTCTTTGGGAGGGGGTGACAGAAACAAATGCTAGTTGGTTTTACCTTGTTTTGGTAGAATAATTTAAACGAAGGGGACATCTGCTGTCCCGGGAGGGAAAGCCATCAGCAAACAGACTCACTCAAAAATGCTGGGCCCTGCCCAGCTCTCTCACCCTGCAGGTCACTTGGTTTTTTGCAGAGGATGGTGATGGTCAGCAAAGCTGCGTCCTCCAGAAAGAATCAACTTTCTGCAGTGAACACATTCTCCCTTAGTTTTGTTTGTTCTTTGCGCAAAGGCAAGAATAATATTCCTCGGTTCAAGATCCACTAGACACCCAAACCGAAAGCTTTAAAGACAGGAAGTTTCAACAGAAGGTCTGATGAATAAACACAGATTGCAGGGATAAGCAGCACAGCCCTCACTGCAGCTTTGTGGCTCCTATGTTCTATCCTAAAAGCAGGCAGTGGAGAAAAGATTTGGTTCTATCTCCTTCTGTCCAGAACCAGCTTTTTCGAAGAGCTCCACAGAGTCGACACCACTGCTCCAACAATGCAGAATCCGCGTCCACATCCGTGATCCAGGCAAAGCCTCTCGCAGGAAGAGCCCCGAAGGGCTGTGGAAAACCACTGTCGCTGCACTTTATCTTTTAATCTTCCCCCGACAGCCTCTGATGCCACCAGATCAATTCGAGCATGTCACGTATTAACCAGCACTCAGCTCGATGGCAGTAGCCAAAGGCTTCCACATTTAGCAGATATGCTAACAGTCTTCAGACTAAAGAGCAGCCATTGCCAATTGCTGTTTAATTAAATTCAAATCAAACCATGAAAATTCCTGTTTAGGCAAGACACACTACACCTCATTAAAACACCCCAAACAGCTTCTAAGCAACGTGATTGCAAGGCTAATGGATTTTCAACCAATCTGCCGAGTACAAGAACCTGCAGGACTCGGGCTGTTTGCGATACCGCGCTCTGTGACTGTTAAGACAAAAGAAACTACCTGCACCCCCAGCCTCGGAGGGCGGGAGGTCTGTGCTTCTGACACAGGAACGAAACAGCACAGAATTGTTGTGGACGCCCAAAACTCACACATCAAGTTTTAAAAGATCTGTCAACTTTAACTACTGATGTAGTTTGGTTTCATAGCTGGCAATACCAAGATAGCCTCTTGATACAACACTGAGATGTGTCTTGTAAACAAACATGCCTTACGAATGGAAGAGGTTAAACTGTGTAGTAAAACAGGAGTACGTACAAAACCGCTATAAACAGTAGCAAAAGGTAACTACAAGGTACGTGAATAAACAACAGACCATCAGAACGGTGGGCTCTGACCTCAGCACTAGGGAAACGCTACAGAAGTGGCTGAGAACTCTGCGCCTGTGCTCACCTGAGAAGCTGCGGCCACGCGCTCGGCCAGCTCCGTCATCCCAGCCCAACCTGCAGAAGTTCTCCTGCGACAGCTGAAGTCACGAGGGAATGTGGCATTAACGCCTCTCGCTGCACTTGGAAAAGCTGTGTAAAGGAAGAGATGCACACAGGGAGCCTTCACTGCGGCTAAAACGAGCACTATAAACCCCCAAGAAACATCTGTTTGCTCTGTGTGAGGTTTGAAAACGTCAGAGGGAGAAATTAATCCCAAACAAACCACTGAACAGCCAAAGCCTTTCATGTTACAACACACGCTCCGTTACTCCAAGGACTGCATGGAAACTGAAGTCTCGGGATGCTCTAAGTTAAAAAAACGATAAAACCCCTTGAATTCAAAAATTCCCTTCCTGACCTATTGCAAAATACTCGAATGAGCCAAAGGCAGTGCATAGGAATTACATTCAGCCATTGCTGCAGCCCCATTTCTGAACCATTATCTAGCCCTAAGAAAACGAACACCACAACCTTCCTCCCTCACCCTCATTACTAGGATCACATTCTCTGAAAACAGGTAAAACAGCACGGGTCTGGTTCTATAACCTCAGGGTATAGGAACACATTTCTGCATTCCTTGGGTTGCTGCTAGCTGCACGTGTTGCCAGTGGCATCCCGACAGCCCAGGATCTCAAAAAAAGCCAGGCACAGCACGCAGCCCTGGCAGTGCCAGCCCCCTAACCCTGCAGTGCTGGTACACAGCAGCAGTGACACGGAAAAGAGATTTCCAGAAGCAAGACAGATGTTCAGCTTCCATGCTCACCCGGTCTAATTCTACCACCACCTATGAATTAACCGATGCAAATACTACCAAGCGTTCAACAGTACCAGGGCCGCTTCAGCAACACCAAGGGGCACGTAGTAACGTGTGTCTGTAATGCTGCATTAGGATTTTTTACACCCACATGGTACTATACCCAGAGTACAGACTGCTACCGTCATAATTATAGGAGAGCCTATATTAACCCCCACCTTCCCTACATGAAATTAAAAGCGAGTCACAACGAGCTGCAAACTGCTCCTGAAGGGAGCGAGTGGAGTACCAGCAATCACATAACCAAGCCCCGAGAAGTCACAGCGACACTGTGCTCTGTCAGGAACGTGATCCAAAAAGCCGGCAGTTCTGCACTGGTTAGTAACTATGTGTTTAATGAGGCAGCATATATACAAGATAACATTACCTTAAGTAACCTGAAGGTTGTAATGGAGAAACGGGGAGCGAGCCGCTCCTCTCCCACCTCCCCTCCCCTTTCAGCTTCCCAACAGCCTCCTGAGATTATAATCCTATATGGGACTTATTTTCCTAGGCAGGTGCTTAAGAAGCAAAAGCAAACCACGTCCTCAGTGCTCTCTGCCAGGATTTGAAACCTGTCCGATTGAAACCAACACACATGGGCTGCATTTTCATACTAAGCTTCTCCAGAGGAGCCACTCCTGAAGGGGAATGTCTGTCTCTCCAACCTGACAGAGCTGCTGGGAGGGGAGCAGGAGACCAGCCCGGTGCTCGGTTCTCTTGCACCACACTGGACGTGATCAAGTTAACGAACACTGAAGTGCATGTGTGCACATACACAACTTCTAAACAAACACATTTGGCTTTTCTCCATAGGGGACAAGGAAAGGGAAGCAATTAAATCGCAAGTCTTTAGTGCTCATTAATTAATTTTAAACACTAATCCTAGGCTGCAATGTTGCTCTCAAACCCACACACTTGGTGGGCATAAAATTGGCCAACCAAAGACAACCATTAAAAGTGCTCCTATTTATAGATAGCTATATATATTTTCTAGAGCAGGCTCAAAGCCATCATGCAAACCCAAAAATTCCAGGTGCCTGCTCTTAATTATGAGCTGCAGCTTTCTTTCTGCATTTAAAAAAAAAAAAGGTCAATATTGCACATTGTCATTTTAAGAGCCGCTGGCACAGGAACCTTATCCCGCATCCGCTGATGTCTACAACACGAAGCAGTGTAATGCCTCGGACGTAACCACGAGAAGACAGTTCACGACGTGAGCTCACCCCCTGCATAAACTTTTCTCCCATCGGGCAGGGGACTTTGGGGATGACCAATGCCCCAAAAGCCACCCAGGTACACCCACTTGCCCCAGGGGCCATGTCAGGAACCTACCAAGTGATTCACGTATTTCACTGCTAGAATATACAAAGATAATGCCACTGCAGGAAATTAAGTCTTGGGTATTGTCACACGCTT
This sequence comes from Buceros rhinoceros silvestris, assembly GCF_000710305.1. Classification (NCBI taxonomy): domain Eukaryota; kingdom Metazoa; phylum Chordata; class Aves; order Bucerotiformes; family Bucerotidae; genus Buceros; species Buceros rhinoceros. The sequence goes on along the minus strand of NW_010417217.1, from coordinate 14,315 downwards.
TAAAGTGACTTTGGAGTCTGCACCCGTGGCAAGAGGAGAACTCTGGAAAGCTCAAGTTCACCACGTAGCCATAGCCAGGTGCAATACGTACAGCTACACTGTCAGATCCTCTGGCTGCAAAGGAACCAGCCTCCTCTGCCCAGTAAACTTTGAAGACAGCCAGTGAGGATGCCGCGGAGATGGTCTCCACCTGTCCTCTAGTGGGTATCTTATGGAGAAGATTATCTTACGGCACCAGCTCAATGTACACAGTAGCAAAAGAAGTTGCTGCCTGACATCGGATGCCCGAAGCCCAGCATTGACAGCCCCGGGGCTGCGGGAGGGAGAGTCTTGCCTTTCTGTCCTCCTTCTGAGATGCAAAAATCTAATGACAAGTTCAATTTTGTCCAGATTTCAAATGGCTCTGGAACCTAATCCTGTCTTAATCCATATGCACAGGGCCACCTGTGAAGAAAAGGAAAGCAAGCGCAAATTTACAGTAAGGTTGCCCGGCCGTGGTACCCCTCTCAGCTAGCTGTACACTGAGTCTCACTTATCTGGGTCTGAGTGCCTCCTCCAGTAAAAAAAAGCAATAGATTTAATGCAAAACTTGAGATAAGAGCTGGTAGTAGAGGAGCTTCTCCAATTCAACTGTGGGAGAAGAGCAGTAGCGTTAATGCTCAGACGTCAGCGTTCCCACCCGCTGCTCAGGTCCCAACCCCTAGCACCAGGCAGCAACCTCACCAATACCAGCACGCCCTCCAAACTGCCCGGAAAGCCCCCCCACCTGCTCATCTCCGAGCAGTGACATTACAGGCTTTGCACAGGTCTCTGGCATGAGAAATGTTTGGACTTCAGCATTTGAACTGAGAACTGAAAGGGACTAATCCCATCATTCGCTTGTCTCCTGACCTCGCTCCTCACCGAGAGGAGGGCAGGGAAGCATCCCGAAGGGAGCCAGACCTCTTCTCCCAGGGGCTGGACTGCTGCTATACGGACAATTCTCAAATGGGGTTGTATCTCAGTAACACGATCATTGAATATTCTTCAAAAAAATTCTCCCTGGAAAAAGACAAGATGTTTTTACAGCAGAAAAGACGCGGGCTGTTCTGTTGCTGCAGAAGTTATCAAGCCCCAAGGCAACGCTGAGCACACACACCCCTTTCCCAAGCATTTCCTGGAATGCCAGCTTCGACCACGATTAGATTTCTTCTTGCCAAGCACAGGAAGCAGAAGAACAGAGGGTTTCTCCAAGAGTCACAGAGGAAAGACTTCTCCGATAGCGTCTGCTGCAGTCAGTGCAGACTCAGTGACTGCAACACCCACCGAAACTCCCGTTAACCACAGCGAAGTCTTCCGAACAAAGGAGGGAAGAGAAGAGACTGGAGCTTCTGCTCCCATTAAGGCGTTTGCATATACATTCCCAACCTGGGGCTTCAAAAAGAGGAAGTCGGCAAAAAAGGCATTTCACTTGGGAATGGCAAAAACTATGATTGTTGATAATCTCTGTGGAATTATAAATTGCTCATTTAAAAAACACGGTTAAATAGAAGTGTCACGTCTCTCCCTTGCATGCCAATATGTCCTTTCCAAGAGTTCATGTGCTATGTCTTCTGTAGATCAGGGGAAAACGGGCCAGGGGTAGAGGGTCCATCCAGTCCAGACAGAGTAAATGGGCCGTGACTGTTCAGCACTGACGGAAACTAAGAGACAAAACAAAAATAATTAGGGAAGAAGCCGTTTTCATTTACTGTTCCACTCACATCTGTGCATGCAGAAGTTCCCCCAGGGAAAAAAAAGAAAGGGAAAAAAAAAAAACAACACACAAAACCAAAACACAACAAAGGAAAAAACCCCAAACTTTCAAAGAATCTTCTTGGCTTCCTCCAACTAATTTACTTTTTAAACGCCACAGACTGCAGTGATCCAGCTATTATAACCAGTGTCACCAGCAGGACCCAGTCTGTAAGCTCTGCACTGAGCACAGCTTACGTCCTGAACGAACAAGTGACTAATACTGGTTGTTGGGAAACCAGGGGCTAAATTGTTCCTCAATTAATTATCAGCTATTTATAGAGAAAAATGTCCAGACATTTTCAGACCTACTTGTTTAGTCCCTGTCCTCACAGTACATACAAACTACTTCCTTCATCTCCATGAAGAGGACAGACAGAAACCCAAAAGACAACTAGCTAAATTTTACCCGATGCTTAGGCGGACTCAGGCAACAGATGTGGTTATTCCAAAGACCATGAGTAATTACAACTAAAAGATAGCTGTTCTTTTAAATATAGGGGAGTTTTTGCTTATAAACAAAAATATTTATTAAAAGCAGTGATGCTGAGAAACTCCAAACAGCAGGAGACAGCAGAACACAGAGATCATAAAGAACTGTGCCACGTACTGCCAGAGATCACACATACAATCTTCCTTCTATTAGTGGTAAGAATTTAATTAAGTCTTTCAACAGAAGAGACTGTTAACAAATTATTAAAACAACCAACACAGCAGCAAAATTCAACTTCCAGGAAAATCTCAACCAGTAAAGCTACAGGGAGGCAAGTTTTACTGGAAGGACAGACCTAAAAAGACCAAATCTCTAACCACAGCACAGGCTGCTATTAGTTTAAAGCCCTTCTGAAATACCAAGATTTACGATATGCTTAAATAAAACTGGGTAAACACTGAAACTCGGTGCTCTCGGAAGTGAACACAGGGGACAGGAAAGAGATCCCTGGTTTGTTTCCGCATGGGGTATCTGGGTGAACTGATTCCTGCAGGTCTACAGAGGTACCGAACACGGAGAGACTGGCTAAGCTTGCTGGAACTCACCTGAAAGAGCGTGTTAGCACCTTGCAACCTCGCAGGACTGAGAGGAGCAACCGGGCTGAGCGTACTCCAGAAGTGGATACTGGAGAGCAAAGGGCTTGGGGTCAGCAAGATGGGAGTCTGCAAAACACACAAAGATCGTCAGCTGGGCGAAATCTGCACTGGGCGACGCGCAGCACGTGGAAATCCAGCCACAGTAATCTCAGCTCCTACAGCTGTCGAGGGCTGGGTCCCAACTCCAGCAACTCCCTTCCTCCTCCTCCCACCTCCTCCTCCTCCCCCCTTCAAACCCCACAGCAGCAGCCGCCACCAGCCGTCTCTCCCTCCCCTGGCTGGAGGGCAACCGGCTTCTTTCCCTGAGGGCTGCCAAATCTCGCTGCAAACCACAGCAAATCTGCTCTTCCTGCAATTCAGCACCTGCAAGTGGCTTTGGAAAACTCAGCCCATGAATTTAGGAGCAGCAGATCGTGGGCACAGACATGGTCTGGGTGACACTGACAACGTAAGCCACACAAAAAACATTTGCACCCAGCTTCTGAATATTTTGGATGTTCCAGGTTCACCTGCCGAGCACTCTGAAGGGTGCCAAAAGAGCAACTCCACTTGGGTTTTTTCCTGCCTTCAGCCATTTCAGTTTTCAATCAGCAACTTCCCTACCATTGCCCTCCAATTCCGATTTATTTCAGGAGATTAAATACATACAGAACAATTTAACAGCCTCGCTTGATTCAGTTCTCTCCCAGATTTTCCGTGAGGCATAAAAGCTTTCCTTTCCCATGCAGAGACAACAACCCAACGAAGCAGCTGCTCTTCCTGCTAACTCACAATACCCTGCTCCTGGAAAACGCCTCCTGGATCAGGTAAAAGCAACTGCTCAACGGGCACCTCTGTGGGTCTCCATTTTTAAAGCATTTTCAGAATCAGCCTGAAGGGTAAGGGCAGCGTTTAAGGTTTGGCAAAAATAATTCGCCATCACCCTGGCAAGATTTACAAAGGATCCTGCTGCTGCCGGTTCGGGCTGTGCCTCCACATGCCAAGGCTGCTCAGATGTGTACAGCTGACACACCACTCGGGCACACTTTGGGGTGGAAGCGAATACCGATCACGAATACCGTTTATGTTGTATAAAATAAAAACGGGAGTGACGTCCAAACACAAACTACTGACTATTCGCTTCTCACTTCCCTTCTCCTCCTGCGTTACAATATAACATAACCACTGTTGTTACTTAAAAAAACAACCAAAACAGGAAGGGAATTAGGTTACCTGAGAGAAAAGTGCTGGAGTAAGAGAAGCAGTTGGGAGAGAAGGACTCAGAATCCCCAGTGGACTTGGATCGCTGCCCGTAATGACAAGAGTAGGAGCCAACTCCAGCCCTTTGGGTTTTTTAGATCTGGAGAGGTGATTGGCGAATTCCTTCTCCAGCACAGATGACTCCTGCTCTTTGGGCTCTGGGGATTGATGCTGAAGGCTCTGAGCCTGCTCCAGCTGCTGAGAAGCCACGGACTCTATGTCCGTGTCAATGTCCAGGTCAGGATTAGAGCTCAGGGGTGGCGACGGGGGTGTGGAAGGAACGTGCAAAGTGGGAGAAACAGAGGATATGGGTGGAGTTGGGGTGAAGCTGGTGGTTAAGTTTGGCAAAGGTGCTGGAGCTTCAGGGACAGTTAACTTGGGCAGAACAAGTGTCTCCAAAGTCTGGAGATTTTCTTCCGAGCCCATGGGAAGAGAGGGTGCGGTTGAAGTGGCAGAAGCGGTGGAAGTGGCGGGGACCACTGAAGTGGTAGAGACCAGGGGGACAGATGAGGGCTTTTTGGAGGGCATGGTTACAAACTTGATGACAGAGGGCGTTGGGTCCTGAGCAGGTTTTTTCTCCGTCAGTTTCTCAGCTGGATTCTCAATCTTGATGGACCTGAAGAGCTTTACGCTGGAAGAGTTCAGGGAGTTCAGAGTAAAGGAGGAGTACAAGCCTGAGTGGATATAGTCATTGCGGCTGGAGGATTTAGCACACGACTGAGACTTCTCCTTCCCACAGTTTTCCACATCCTTTGGAGCGCTGCTCACTTCCGCCAAACCAGTCATTTCCGGGTCGCCTTCTATACGGCCCACGACAAGCGGATCCATATTTAAAATCTCCGGATAGGAAACAAACTTGTACACAAACTTCTTACCATTCACTTTTTTAATGATATTCTGTGGGTTAGAAGATACATATATTTAGACCTTCTTCAGATTAATTTTCTTTTCTACAAATGCTGCCTAAAATAGACTGAGGAATTAGGTAGTCTGATTTCCCATCAAAAATAATTTCTTTTTTCTCTTTTAAACACACACCGTATTCTTGTAATCCAGTGATGCTCCCAAACGATCATTTTCAGAGCACGGAGACAAAATACTGAAACAGGTGAGCTGAACAGCCTTAAAAGTGCCAAGCAATTCTGTGTAACATATTTTAAAAGATCAGCTAAGAAACAAAAAAACACCCAAGGTTAAACACTCCCAAGTTGGGTACGGTAAGTGTGATCTAACAGGAGAACGCACAGAATTAAAGCTCACAGGTTTGCAGCACTGCGAGCTAATCCCTCAAATCAAACCACCTTTATTCCTCATCAGATGATAATAAAAGGCAGTAAGTAGCTGAACTAGTCAGCGGAAGGTAGCAGCTATTTAATACCACAGAACAGCGTGTGTCGAACTTGTCTGGCTCCTGGGTGAAATGCCACATGCAGTTTGGACCCAAGAAGATTCTTATTTATGGTACAATTATTACTACTGAGACCTCTCAGTACAAAGGCAGCTTTGTGCTGCCCAACAACAAACTCCAAGCAAGATACCAGCAGCTACAAACTGACAGGTCCCTCCGAAACGGTGGTTTATTTTTGATCTCATACGCCCACACAATACCAGTTGTGGGATAAACGGCTTATTGAAACCAAGGCAAGACTCCCACACGGGGCTTCCAGTTCAGCTTGATGCTACCTGTGCACTAATGAAAGGCTCTCGCAAGCTGTTAGGAGACATCAGCTAAGCAGGAGAAGCACCTCCCTCCGCCGGACTAAATCCACCGACCACATTAGAGGGGTGATTCTGAACACACGGAGAAAAAGAAAAACACTCTGGGCTGCTTCACCGACAATCCTTATTTCGACAGCCCCTTCCAGAGACCACCGCAGAAAAGATCTCAAGGTGGTGCAATATTCACCACCTCAATCACCATAATCATCCTGTTGCTTTAAACTGGAGCTTGGAGGATTTTAACTCTTGCAAGGGCACGTATTATTGGAAAGGGGATTAATATTCAAAGACAGATTTGTATTGGCAAAGACATAAATCAAAGATAACATTTGGACAAAGCTATCCAGAACCTTATAAAATCACCACAGGGGAGGAAATGCAGCACCATGAGAAACCAAGAAAAATCCCCTCTGAACATAAACAGGCACACCTTGCTCCAGCCTGGCAGGCAGCAGGGACACCTGTCCCCTTGAAGAGAATGAAGAAGGAAACAAAGCTCATTAGGCAGAAGCTGGTAAGATGATTAAGGATTTGAGGTGGATTTACGGACTTTGTTACCTTCACGTAATAGTATCTGAGCGCACGGCTGAGTTTATCGTAGTTCATACTGGGCTTGTTCTTGCGGATTCCCCAGAGCCTGGCCACCTCCTCTGCCTGCAGCAGTTTGAACTCCCCGTCGCTGGAGGTCCAACAGATGATATTCTTGTTCTGAGGCTCTTGCAGGAGCTGGAGGAGGAACTGCCACAGGGTGATAGCACTGTCCATAGCAGTAAGCTGCAATTCAGAAAGGCAGGTAAGAGGCAACAGATCAGGAACAGCACGTTTTCTTCATCTCCCTAGAAGGGGGTAATGGAGCAGAGATGCTATTTCCAAAGCCAACAAGAGTAAAAATTATTAGTCACCAGTCGTGAAAGAAGTTCCCTGCAGAACAGAGAGGCTGAGAGCCAACTGCTGTTGTCTCCTCCCACATGTCAGTACTTTTCACATGGGTTATATTTAGCCTCATTTAACTAAATCAGGTCACTTTGGGTAAGTTGCAGTGAGTCACTCTCCAAAAAAAAAAAAAAAATGTTTCAAAGTTGTTCCATGTTCACCCACTCTGACTTGTGTCGTTTTATGCGGAACAGCTCAGGTGCACCCAGGTAAAAGTCCGACCACCCACTAGCTGCCTCCCTTCCTTACCTGCACCCACCTCCAAGCTCGGAATCTTGATGCAAACAGAGCCCATCAAGTAACTGCACAAGCTACGTGAAGATGCCAGTGCAGAGCAACTGCATATTCCTTCAGTTCACAGCTCTGCTGCCGCTTTGTGAGCGACCCTCTCCACCAACCCCCACCTCCTCTCTTTTCATAGAATCATCTGGTTGGACATCATCTCTGTCTTAGAAAAGACAGTAAACATGAAAGTAAATAAAATGATTTCAAACGCTGCCTTTGCTTTTCTCTTGTTACCTACAGCAGTTGTTTGGGCTGCGACTTTCTAGGACTAGTATCTGCCGGTTGATTTCCACACTCCCAGCACTGTTTCCACGCGCCGGAGCTGACGATGTCTAAATTCATCAAGGACAGACAAGGCAGCAGATGACGTTTTTCCTTGACCATATCTGACTACACCAAACAGCCCTTCCACAGCTCTTTTTAAGCAGAACACTAGTAATCCTGGCTGTGCAAGAGAATTATAAGATACACTGTGATTTAAACCAGATAAAGTTCTATTAATTCAGTATCCCACACGGATTTGCTTATTCCACGACAGAACGGCTTCTATTAACGCAGCTTCAACTTCTTCCAATGAAACCAAACCAAACCCAGCCACTCTGGAATAAGAGCCATTGCGATGAATTACACTAAAAATGTTTTGATACGCCTAACTGCTAGATCATTTTTCCCTCCACGCACCCAGAATCAAACCTCAACAAAGGCAAACCTAAGGAGCGTGGGGGTTTCCATCTGGGTGAATCCGCAGCCCGAGCGACCAAATGCTGTTCACAAGCAGAACCTCCAAAACAAGAGGCATTGGGTCCAGCTTCAGCAAGACCATTTTGTTTGAAGTGCCGGTACACACAGGGATCAGTTTAAGATTTGCTCGGGATTGCCAGTTCATCTTCGTTAGCAAAGCCTTTTATTCCAATCTCATTACTGCCCAGCACTTAGCCAGCCCTATATAAGGAAGAGAACGGTCTGCTCGTCAGGGCTGCAGCACTCAGTCAGCCCTGTAAAAGGATTACTGCTGACAGCTCACAGGACTACACAGTCTCACTTAAAGAAGGTGCCCCGCGGCAGGTACTTTTTTGGGCAGAGCCCATTGCATTTAAGCTCTCTTTAAGAATACCTGTGTGCTTATACGACTGCACGGAGATGCTACATCGATCAAGTCAGTTAAATTGCTGCAATTACAAGGAACAATCTCAAAAAGAAGGACACCCACGCCACCTTGTTATGCTGGCCCGAGGTGCTTTCCTGGTTAATTACCGCATGCATGCAGCTCCGTGCTTGCCCAAATTAATTGCTCAGTACTCTAAGAAAATATCAGCTGCTGAACGCGGTGCTTTGAGCCTCTTCCCACACTGCCCCGTGGCATGGCAGCGGAACCGCACGGGAACCCAGGGCCCAGCAACCA
>NW_010417217.1:0-5826 GCF_000710305.1 Buceros rhinoceros silvestris | reverse complement strand
GCTTAACCGCACGGGAACTCAGGGCCAGGCAACCACATGAAAACTCTTCCATTGCTTCTCCTGGCACGCTTGCCAGCACCGTTTCATCTCTGCCCACTGGCAAGGCAAAGCAGTGCGAGTGGAGCCTCATTATCCTGTCAGGATGATGCACACGCATGGGGTGCCGTGGAGACAGAAGGGCTCGATTCCACCACTCTGCAGAGCTGTCAATACTAGTGATACGTGTTAACAGAGAAAGAGCAGGAAAATCGCGCTGAGTGATTATTCCCACGCGACATTTCTCTACAGCACTTTCAAACCCCACAAGCAGCACTGCACCAAACAGCGCTGACTGACGTGAGGGGAGGCAATCGCGGAGAAATTAGATTAGCAGCAGAATTTCAGAGGAGCAAAGGCGCTTTTTTTTTTCTCCTCCTAAAAAACTCCCTGCAGGTTTCACCCCAGAATTTAACTGCTATTATTTCACTAGGCTGCTTCCCCTTCCCAAGTACCTTGCCACAAGCTCAGAGCTCAGCGACCTGTACCACGGTCAAGCCTTACTGCCCAGGTCGCGACTGGTTTTGAATAGAGTTGGAGCATTTACCAAAATAAGAAAGTCCATGCTGCCTACATTCCAAATATCAGAGCTTTCCTGCTGGAAGGCTCCTTCTCCCAGGGGCAGAGTTACGGGCTGTAGTGGGTTGATCAAGTTACTGCTGATGGGTCTGGCCTTTAGAGGCTTCAGGGTTCCATCCATCACGTGAGGATATGCTGCATCTCCTCGGCACGCTCCCCTTTAAAAAGTCTTATGTTAGATATGTTAACAGGAGGGTGGAGAAGTTTTACTTATTCCTTGGCTGTCATAGAGCAGGGGCAAAGAGCACTTTGGAACTGGTAATGGACAGGTTATCGTGCACGAGAGAATCCACGTCCCTCTGTATGAAATATTTATTGTGCTACAGCAAACACTGGAGAGGTACCTCAGTAGAACTGGGAGCGAAGAGTGTTTCCTGAAGATTATATACAAAGGGAAGGCAGAAAATAACCCTCCAAACTGGTCAAAGCAATGGGATCACAGGTGGATCCTGCCCCTCCACAGTCCACAGTAAGCTGTAACTGGGAAACATGTACATGGGAGACAATGCTGTATTAAGAATCAAGACATCTCATTTGACTTTTTTTTATTAAAGTTGTTTTGATATGGCATAAGACTACATCAAAGAACTGTTGCTTCTTCAGGAAAAAGCAGAATAAAAAACCCATCATACAAGATATAAAATTAAATCCAGGGCAGGCGAGATGAGCACCTCTCTTCAAGAAGAATAACTGATATTAAAAACGTTTTTCCTTCCCCAGCATGTGGGGCAGGCAGTGGCTGATGCCTCTCCTGAGCCTGTCCCTTGCAACCCCAGGGACCCGGCAGCGGTTCAAGCTCCTCACACCACCCATGTTTCATGGCACATCTTCAGCTGCCCTGGCGTGGAGATCCAGCTGCTGGAGAGGCTCCCGTCTGCACCACAGCCATGTTCAGGGGTGCTCGAAGGCATCCCCCTCCTGCAGTGACACTGGGAGCAGATCCTCTTGTCCTTTTTACTCAGACATAGAGCAAACCCCACACTCTGAAGAGATGTTACAGGCCCATTACTTAGAGAAACCAAGGAATGTGGGAGGAGGCCAGGAACCCCCTGTCCCACTCCTCCTCCTCTCCACTGACAATGGCGAGATGTTAATTCTCTCATGATTTGTAAACACCATTTCAGCCTCTTTCAAAACTACTACGTCTCCTTCATGAAAAGGCATCAATCTCCCAGCACAGCTTCCCAGCAGCATAAAAAGCTTAGCGGTTTGATTGCTTTTTCTTCAAGATGAATATGCCAATAATTACAAGCACACCACTGCAAAGTGTCGTTTTGCTGAAGGTTATTTTCCTTAGAAGAGCCCATGGAGAAAGAAAAAGGTCTCATTTGGAAAGACAACGAGGGAATTAGGCAGAGGCAATACCGCTGCTTACAACAACGGCCTTCCACTTCTGCACCGTTTGCATATGAGGAAAAAATAGTTGCTAGAGGCAGGGGGCAGTTATACTTTGTAATGAGCGTGCTGAAATAGAGCACTATTATTGTCTTGAGATCTTCTCAGACGCCTACGGACGACCCTTGAAGTACAGCAAGTAGCTGACAGAACTTGGCTGTGCTGCAGGCTTGAGCTTTCTCACGTTGCTGCAGCTTCGTTTGAGGTTGCTCAAGCTTTGTTTGAGGCCTTGACTTCACAAAGCCTTGAGTTTATGAAAAAGCCAGGACATGAGATACGTATCTTTTCCGGTAACTTCTCATGCATCTGCACCCCAACATGCTCCACACAACCCATCTGACTGCAGAGCCTCAAGGCTTCGCGTCTGCCGTGGAAGGACAGCACACAGTCCTTGGTGGCACAGCGGACCGAGGAGCAACTTGGAAAGGGGCACACAGCAATCTCTGCCGAGGCCAGCAGCTATACTTACTATGGCGAAACAAACTCCATCCCTTCGTGCTCAGAAAGGAGGACACCTCACCATGCCCCAGCAAGGCAGCAGCCAGCCAGGCCCAGGGGCAGGACCAGTGGGGTCTGCCCTAACCCACCTCTTCAAGCTCTTCTGGCAGATTTCCTGTACTTGGACTCAACACCAAGAACAGCTCAAGTAATCTTTCACCTCCGTTTGTTCCAGCAGCCTCTTATAAGCATCTGCAGCCTGATGACTTCTGCAGATGGACTGAATAGAGCAGTCAGGTCTAGAGCCTCATCAGAAACCCCATGGGAACAGAGGGAAGAAAGGATGTCGCACAGACATTACACAGGGAGGACAAAATCATCACCACCACATATTTAAAGGGTCTGGTTCCAGCTGTCCAGGCTTTTACACAGAAGTGACTTCTCAAAAGATGGCTCCGGAAGCAGCACAGAGCAGAGGTAAACACACAGGGTGACCCAGAGACCTCTTCTCAGATCACAAACACTCCGTTAAAACAAAAAAAAAAAAAGGAAACAAAAAAGGCAGCAACAGTAACTTGGAGATGGTCTTGGGGACCTCACACTAACAGCACAGGTCAGACCTTCAGCAGGGCAGCGGGTGAGCAAGTTGAGCCTTTCCCCCTACGCCAGGAAAGCACAACCCAGGAGCACCCGCACAGCAAAGACTTCACCGTGCAGAACTATCCCCGCGGTTTCTGAATAGTTTCAGAAGGCCACGGTGTGTGAACAGAAGGAATTTGTAGACAGTAACTCCTGCCACATTGTGCAATATTCCTGTGGACAAAAGGCCTTGATAGTTGTTCCAGGAAAATAAACAACGGAGTAACTTTGGTTGAAGGAAACTTTTGGAGGTCACAGGTCCAGCTCCTTGTCCAAACAGGGTTAACTTCAGAGTTAAATCAAGTTTTTCAGTGTCTTCGTCCAGGCAACTAAATAAACAAACGGCTGCCCATTTCTTTTATGTTAGCGAAGGGACAAAGAGGTGTGACATTGCTGATGACACCTGGTTCAGTGGTTATCAACACCCAGCCAAGCAACAGTTTCATTAGCACAGCACTTACAATGTCCCATTACTAACAAACCTTTCATAAGAGATTTTCAAGCTCCTGGGACTGTGATTCACCTCAACTAGTACCTTGGGATTTATCAGCTTGGACTCACTTTAGGAAGAGCCGCTGCCCAAGACGAACGAACCCTCCTGTCCAAACCCAGCCCCTTCAGGGGGCCACATCCAGCTGCTGATGCACTCTGGTGCGGTGGGAAGCACATGAGGATGTTCAGTCCTTCTCCAGAACACACAGCGCGTTGTAACAGCACTTCAACTACCGTCACCATGACTTATTTTGTCAGCTTACAGGGGAATTACCAGTTAAAAGCCTGTTGCATGTGTAAAATAAAGTTACTATTTACAAGGAATTAAACTAGAGATACAGACTTCTACATTTGCACTGCCACCATTAAAAAATTCCAAACCCTGGCAGCTTTCCAAGCAGTAATCAAATTATACCTTCCCCAATAAATACTAAAACCAGGGAAGCATCAGAAAAAACCACCCCAGACTCCAACAGATTCCTGTCTTCCCCTTGGCTGTGGCATTCACGGCACCGTTGTTTCCAAGCGGGTCAGAAAAACCAGCTTGTTCCTGGAGAAGCCGTGGCTATTGCAGCAGGAAGCTCCCTGGAAGGAAACGCCGGAGGATGTCCTCATGATAAGGGCTGCTCCAGAGTTTTCACTGCCTAAGCCCGCTCCAAGTCTGACAATTTTATTTACTTAAAACAAACGCTTTTGGGTTTTGGGTTCTTGGCTCCAGGATTAAGTTACTTTACACGAAATTAAGGTGTTAGCAGACATTTGGGGGTTTAGGAGCACATTGTTCCAGCTTTTTAATGCCTGAGAAATTGGTATTTCCTTAGTATTTCCTAGCCTTCTCCATCTTTCTGTATTAGCAAACAAGCCACGAAGGAGAACACCGGCACCAGGATTCTCATTGTCCTTTTGGCTAAAGACTCCAGGTGGTAGAAGCAGATGAGCCAAAAGGCTTTTTGGGGTTTTTGAATCTTGATACAGATACAATGATGCCCGCTCTGTTCTCAGCTATCTGGCACACCCTGACACCTAAAAAGGTTGAATCTGTTTGAACACAGCCAATAAGGGACCTCAGAGCACAGTCCATGTTCTTCCTCCAGCTGCTACACTCGCTCTGGTCCTCCGGCCCTGGCTGAGGAGGACCCACATCCCAGCACAGGCGGGTTTACAGACAGCAGACCTCACTTCCCTGCTTATCTCAACCGTGATGAAGAGTCTCCCTTTTCCACCTCTCCTTTTATAGGATATGAGACCAAAGAGAACATGGGCAGGATGGGGACAAGCAGAAAGAGCAGTAACCTTCAGAAATGAAATGCTTTTGATTGGTTACTTGGTTGGTTTCTGACACTGATGTGATTGTTTCCTAGTAAGCCATAAAAATACTTATTGCCCTGGAAGATCCTCTAAGTAGATTACACTTGCTTCCTCCTTATCTGCCACCACAATGGGCTGAGGGGGATGTTTACCAACAGCAGATTAAATTAACTTCAGTAGGCACAGCGTGTCTGCTGAAAGTAAAAGCATCTTTGTTAAAGAGTAAGGGGTCAGGTCTAACACCACGCTGTGGAATAAACCCTGAACAAAAGGTTAAATGTTTTACTTGATCCTAACTTCATTATGAAAAGGAAGTTTCATTTAAGATGGAAAAGGTTTCCTTTAATAATGTTTATAATACACTCAGCCTGGTTGCTATGACAATGGAACAACTATTCTCTACAAACAGGCACTAAGACCCTAAAAATAAACAGGCCGACAAAAATCACGAAGACGCAGCTTTGTCAGGGAGGCTGTGCCGAGCGCAGGGATCGTGTTTGTTCGGAATAGGATGGAGATAAAGAAATGCTAATGACTAGATTCTGCCCCCACTGAACAGAGCACTCGCCTACAAAGCAATTCCTGTATTTCTCAGGAGCTGCTACTTAAAAGTAACAGCACCAGAGCCAGAACTCGCGATTCCACCCACCGCAGGCAGCAGCACAATGGGGATTATTAGAAGTTTGCCCGTGAAAGCAAGGTAAGTACTGTGGAAGTCATAGCCAGGTACACATAGGTGTGTGTGGGGATGTGTATATATGCATACAAAATAGTAGAAGTGTAACAGCACATATTTGCATACTTTCTCCAGGGACTCCCTGATTGATGTGGGCAGGCATCCACCCATTTCACAAAGGGATGAGTACACAAGTATTAAGAAAAACAGAAGCAGAGTCAGGAAGAAAAAAAACCCCCAACCGCTTGATCCCAGCCTCTCCC
>NW_010417216.1:0-1290 GCF_000710305.1 Buceros rhinoceros silvestris | reverse complement strand
GGGACACAGCCGGGACAGCTGACCCCAACTGGCCAGAGGGATGGTCCAGGCCACGTGACGTCATGCTCAGCAAGTAAAGCCTGGGGAAGAGGATGGAAGGGAGGGGGCATTGAGGGGTTTGTTCTTTTTTCTCACAGCAAACCTGAGAAGGCACCTGAATCCAAGAAAACATCTTGCCAGTAAAGAACTGAGGGTGTTACGACTTCTTCTGATCCTGCAGAGAATCACGAGTTTTTTGCCTGTCACAGAAGGCCACCGGTCAATATTGCTATTATCCCGCTAGGCCTTGGATCTCCTCTGCCTTCCCATTGGCTCAGCTGTTGAGTGACGAGAAGGACCAGACTTGTGTCTGGGTCCTGACCGCGGCGTTTCCTTGCTGTTGCAGCATCACAGGGTGATGCTTTGCTCTGAAGCACACGATGTGGCAAGGGACGGATGGGAAGGAGGAGTCAAAAAAGCCAGGTTAAACGGTGCCCAGAATCCCAGCCACCCTCCACGACAGGACAAAAGCCCTCGTAGGACGGGTGAAGACCTGGCTGCTCTCTCTGCTCCTGCATTTATTTGGGTCGTTCTGTAGCCAATACAGACATTTCAGGATTTATGCTCTTAAGCTCTGTCACTCTGTAAGACTTGGAACATCCAGCCCATCAGGAAGGCTGATCTGGAAGGCAGTTGATCCGAACTGGTGCCAACTACCGATGATGTGACCGTCTCCATAACTGCCAGCACTGTGGAAGCATGGAGTGACACTGGGAAGAGCCAAGCTCTTTTCCAGCAGCACTACCAAGCTCTCGGAACCTCTCGGCAGCCTCGCTTGGGCCAGTTGGCACTGTCCGCAGCCACCAGTGTGTCCCACGCAAGGATTCTCCACTCATCGGCATGGGCCAGCTGATCTGCTGCTGTGGCTCCAGGTGAGCTCCCCCCACATCCTGGGGACATGCCAGCACAGCCAGGCCCCACAGCAGCAGCCTTTCTCATGCCCCAGCCCAACTCCTCCAAAGGGTCGACCCTGAGCCCCAGCAGCAGTGCTCACCTGTCCCGGTGTCACCTGAGCCATGGCTCCAGCAGCAGGTGCGGGTGACCCAGCACCATAAGAAGAGGAAGAGAGACCTCCTCCTCTTTAGCGACACCTTGGTCATCGCCAAGGCCAGGTAAGACTCGCAGAGCCCAGCTGCCTTTCCTCCCAAGCCCTGTCCCTGGCACCAAGGCAGGGACACCCAAGGAGCAGCCACAGGCCCCCTGGGTGCTGGGTGCACCCATGGTGTAGCAGGGACCCTTCTACGGACGGAG
>NW_010417215.1:3126-4126 GCF_000710305.1 Buceros rhinoceros silvestris | reverse complement strand
GGTGCGGATCGAAGAATCCACATGGTTTTCAGGTCCTATTTCCTCGGATAATTATTTCCGATTGATTTTACCTGTTAGCCCAGCGAACAGATGTGAACACTCCAAGGCTCGCCGGGAGGTTGAAACCAGGTAGCTAAAATATTCAATCACGCTGGGCACGTTTTACCCACTCGCGGATTACAGCCCCCAGAGTCTGTAACCAATTCCCACGCAGTGCCACAAAATAGCTAATTTTTAGGGTTTATGCTTCCTTTTGGGGGGGGGTCCTTCATTGGGGTTCATCCCACCCTCTCAGGGAAGAAAACAACACCCCAGCAACATAGTGGATTTGGGGGTGGGTGACATCGCCATGACCTTCGTGGCGCTGGCAGTGGGGGCTACGCGTGTGTGCGGAATACACCGTGGGAGAGGACTGCGAGCACACATGGGGCCCCAACAGCCCCACTGCCTTCTGCCATCCTCGGTACTTACATGTCCGAAGGGATCGAGGTGGTTGTTGGTGAGTTTGAGCTTCTGGAAGGAAACCAGCTGCCTCATCCAGTGGGCACCAGTGGCCGGGGAGTCGGGGTGCACGTACAACCGCCCGGGCATGGCCGGCTCTGCCTTCCCCGTCACCGACCTGCGTGGGGACACAGGCACTGAGCTCCGGGATGTGGGCAGGAACCCTCCCATGAGCTCCTGCTCCCCATCCGTCCCCTCCCGTGGGCTTCTGCTTCCCATTCATCCCCTCCCGTGGGCTCCCTCCCATGCGGGTATCCCCGTACGCGGGTGCCCGACAGTCACGCCGTGCTCAGGGAGAAGAGGCATTTACAAACCCTGCTCGGGGGCTTAATGGAGCTCTTTGGCACCCTTCCCGTCGGAGATGGCTCTCGCTGTTTCCCCGTTTAACCCCATCTTTGCCCCTCTCCCAAATTACCGGCACCCAAGCCAGCAGCAAAGGACGGACCGGGTACCATAGCCAATAATCTCATCGTCAAACAGGATTACGGTAATCTTTAGG
>NW_010417215.1:2476-2771 GCF_000710305.1 Buceros rhinoceros silvestris | reverse complement strand
CCTCTTCCCCTCTCCCCCACGCGTGCGTACCATTTATTATCAGCAAATTTGTATCTGTGGTCATCCGCTGGTACGATATCCATCAGCAGTATGTACTTAGTTTTTGGATTAAGTCCAGTGACCTTCACTTTGTAACTGGGGAACATACGCCTAGTAATAAATAAATAAATAAATAAATAAATAAATGACGTACATAACAGCGGAAAAAAAAGGAAAGTTTTCCAATTTCTTTGCGAGGAGGAGACGAAAGGGATCGTTTAACAAAAGGGCCACGCCGCACTCTCAGGTGGACGCT
>NW_010417215.1:0-2097 GCF_000710305.1 Buceros rhinoceros silvestris | reverse complement strand
ACACAGAAACCGCTGGAACAGGAGGGGAGATTGCCAAAAAAAAAAAATTCTTTCTAGAAATATATGTATTTAAAATATGTATATTTTTAATTACCCCCATGTTTATTAACGGCTTTGTGGGCAGGTATTAAAAACCCCTATACGCCCTCAGGTGTAACAGCAAATCTGCGTACAGAGACACCCGCAAACACACCTGACAAATCTTTGGAAACTCGGATACGCACTGAGGACAGGGGCTTCTAGAAATATTTTCCATTACTGCAAGGCAGAGACTTAAACCGCTGATGTTATTTTAGTTTGAGCTTTCCAAATATTTTAAAATAAAGCAGAGAAAAATGTATCCCTGGACTTAAAACACGCATAAACAAAAAAACCCACACCTCTAAAAATACTGCGCTCTCCTTCCAGGCTCGGGCTCTTATCTCTGCGATAGGGCATCTGGGCTGGGGGTTAATTCGCTTGTAAAAAAGCTGGGCGGGGGGGGGAAGCTACCAACGAAGAAAGCGAGGGTTTAGCTTTAAGGTTTTACGGCAGAAGAAATAAAATTCCACCTGAAGAACGGTCTGGACCTGCACCGAAACCACCTGACCAGCAAGAACACGAACTTCTCCAACAATAAACAGGGAATGATGGAACTAAGGAAAGCTGTCCCGTACCTCCCCTAACCCCTGCGCTGTAAATGTCTCTTTTATTGCTCTCCAGATGAGCGTTCTGTCCACGGCGATACTTGTTTGAAATTTCTGCAAGGTGGTTTATGTCTCTCTCCTCGAGCTGCCTTTTTTTTTTTTTTTCCTGTGAACTCGGGTGTTTCGGGAGGTCCCTCCTCTCCCCCAGCCCGTGTCCCAGCACCGGGGGTCAGCAGGACCGCGGCCCCCAGCAGCTCCCTCCCTCCATTCCTCCTTGTCCCCTCGGACACAAGACCCTTCTTTAAAACCGATTTTTCCAGCAGCAGTGAGGTTCAAGAGGAAGGCGAGCCGTGAAACAGCTCTACTCGCTAAAACTTTACACAACCAGCTCAATAGTTTTTTTTTTTTCTCTCCCTCTTCAGGCAAATTTCGGAAGACCACAACAAATACCAGATGACAGAGCAAAATGAAAGTTTGACTCTGCGTTGTTTATTGTGCCCTCGCACTCTAAAGCTACCACTATTTCTACGCGTGGACGGTTGGGGGTTGTTTTTTAACCCTTCCTTGAAGGATTTTAATTTAAAATCACAACGAAAAGAGCTTCTCACTAGCTACCCCCAGTTTGCCGATGGGACTGAAGAGGCTATTTTACTGGATCTCGCTGGCTTAGGCTTTCTTCAATTTAAAAGTCTTCCAACACATTGATATTAATGTTAAATCACCTCAAATACACACGCTACACATATGAATACCTACGGAACAGAGTTACTACGCCGGTAATGGAATCGATTATGCTCAGTCCCAATAAAGTCGGATTTGCAAGGCTGTATATTTTTCTACACGCCCACGCAAACACACACATCTAGAAATGCGTATCTGGACGCAGTTAGATCCGCGTGTTCTTTATTTGCGGACACATCTATCTGTGCATCTCAACAGCTTTGCTATTGGGGTATAAACAGTAGCTAAAGACCACATAGACTTTTACATAGGGTGGCGTGGGTGTTCTGCATGGATTCGCCTCAGTGTGGACAAAATAAATAAAATCTTCTGTAAACAGCGTCAGGCGTTGCAAAATCGCAGACAGGCTGAGCTGCTGCTTTCATTAAAATTAATAATAATAACGAAATTGCTCGGCGAGCTGCTCTAAGCTTTTGGCCGAGTGGTTGCAACTCGCGTTCGCCTGGAAAGTTTCCAAAGGCCTGAAATTGGGATTAACGATCCAACTGTTCTGGTTAAGAAAGAAGCCAGAAGAAACAACGTCAGGCGTTGCAAAATCGCAGACAGGCTGAGCTGCTGCTTTCATTAAAATTAATAATAATAACGAAATTGCTCGGCGAGCTGCTCTAAGCTTTTGGCCGAGTGGTTGCAACTCGCGTTCGCCTGGAAAGTTTCCAAAGGCCTGAAATTGGGATTAACGATCCAACTGTTCTGGTTAAGAAAGAAGCCAGAAGAAACAATTTCTTCTCAA
>NW_010417214.1:13135-15763 GCF_000710305.1 Buceros rhinoceros silvestris | reverse complement strand
CAGGTGGTGCCCTGGCATCACCCCTTCCCAGTCCTCCCTCAGGTAGCCTGGGAGCTACAAGACCCCTGGAGTGAGCACCCCACGGCAGAAGGAGCCATTACCTCACCAGCACCTTCCTTTGCAGAGAGGCAGCAAGCGCGTCCCCGCAGCCGAGCACGCAGAGGACTCACCGTCTCCAAACCAACCAGGCATGAGCAGGCCTTGAATCGCCTGTGGCATCCCTGCTTCACTCCAGCTCAGGGAGGAAGAACTGGCAAACACACACCCAAACCCCTGCCACCTATGATAACAATTAGAGACTTATCTAATTGCAAAAATAATTGCAATTGAAGTGTTTAATTACCATACTAAGCAGGAAGAGCCGCTTCCGACTGTTCCAGTGGCACTCCTGATCCATCAAACAAGGTTTGGGGCTTGTTTGGGTGTCGGGGTTTTTTTGATTATTAGATTGCAGCCCCAGGGGATGAAGAGATTTGCTAATTAGGGTCTTGGAGAACAGCTACCAATTCAGGAACACTTGCTTTTAATTTCAATACTAACGAGGCTGAAAAGGGGAGACATCCAAAATTCAGAACATCTGTGGTGGTTGCTGTCTCCAGCTCTGCTGCCCCAGAGCCCCTCACCGGGTGGGCAGAGGCCTGACACCGCTCAGTGCATGGACCGGAGACCATGCCGACGGATTGGCTTAGTGCAAGCAGAGGCAGAGCGAAGCTGCTGCGCCAGGTCACTGCTGTCACTGCAGTGGCCATGCAAGCTAATCCCAGCATCACTCATCTATCTGATGCCCCCAGAAACCATTGACCACAATGAATTTCTTGGCGATGGGCTAATCCTGGTCCTGGGGCAGCATCAAGAACGTCTCCAGGTGACGTTTGGTTCCATTCTCCCCTAAACCAACAACAAAAGATTTCTCTCACCAAGCAGCAGTTCTGTGAGGGAAGAGAAACTGCTTAGGAAGCTCCTAACCAGCATCTGCTTTCTCAGATAGGGCATATCCCCCTGCTAGCGGGGGGAGCACGGACAGGGACAGCTGCCAACTGGGCAGGGACACCCCCTGTTCTTGCAGGGAGCTCACACTGCCCTGATATACAGGCCCCCATCCTCACCCTGCTCTGCCACCACCCCAGGGACCTGTGGTGTCTGGCTGGGCTTCTCCCACCAAACCAGTGTTCCCATCCTTGCTGCAGCTCTGGGTATGGTCTAAAAACATGTGGAGAGGAGCCATGGGGAAGGAGAGAAGCACACGGGAGGCAAGAGCAGCCACCGGGCGTCTGGGCGTCCCCTCCCCAAGGAACACAGCTGAGAAGTAGTGGCTGCTGGGCTAGAGGCAAAGGAGCATTTTATTTCTTTTAGATAAAAGGGAAACATCAGTAGAATGAGAAGAAAAGCAGTATGTTGATTTTTTTTCAGGCTGTCATGTGATTAAACACAGCGGAGATGGGAAGGTTAGTGAACAGCCCCAAGCAGTCAAAAAAGGAAAAACTTTGATTTAGAAATCTCAAGATTTGATTTTCTGGAATAAAATGCGTTTTGGGGTCACTCAGCCAACAGTTTTGGCTGGGCATCCCTGGAAAGGTTTGGGTATCCGCTGCCTCCCCTCGATCTACAAATTTCCATGCCAAACCATCTTGAAAACAAGAAACCCTTCCTTCTAGCCTCAAGATGACCATGAGGACAGCATCATGCAATGTCGGGGTGCCCTCTGGGCCTGACCTAACCTCTCGCCTAGCATTTCCCTACCACCCACGAATGCCAAGGCTGGCAGTGCAGGGCCAGGCTGGCCCTGGACACCACAACATGGTGGCCATGGGACCAGGAGCATGGCCATGGGACCGGAGAGAGGACAAAGCCACTAGAGGGCACAAGTATGACAGAAACACATCCCCAAATCAAGGGGGTTCCGGCTCCCCCCACAGGGCACCAGTCCCAGAGGCCCCCAAAACCCCCCATCACTCCCCATCTCCAAAAAGCCCACCCTTAGCTGAGGTCCTGCTAGCTTCGGTTTCCCTCAGGCACTGGGGTGGCACTGCTGCACCTGGAGGTGCTGGTAACAGAGAGGTGTCCATCTGTCCGGTCACAGACACCCCTGCTGGGAGAGCATCATCTCAGACAGCACAAGACCTGCAGCTCAGTGTGGTGGCAGCCCGTGCTGCACACAGGCAGTGCCTCCAGCTTGCTGCACCCCGGCTCAGGGGCTGCACAGGCCCATGACACCCACCCAGCACCAGCCTGGCCCCACACACCAGCCAGCGCCTTCCCACACACAGAAAATAGGCTGAAGGGGACCCCCAGACCCTCTACTCCACCAGCAATGCACCTACTCCCAGTGGCCCAAGACCCCATCGCACTGGGCTGGCTGCGGAGATCCAGGTGCCCGCCGTCAGCCAGCAAGACAGGTCCTGCAAGGGACCATCTGGCCATCGCCAAGAGCTGCGTCCAGCATCCTTTTGTCCTTTTCTTCTCCTTTCTCCTCCAGACTATCCTTCAGGCAGGCGCTCCCCTCCCCGTGCCTGCAGCCGGCGCGGCTTTCATTAAGGCTCCACCACCAAACCAAACACCATTTGTCAAGGAGACGGGTGCCAGAGGCAGTTCTGCTGGAACAGATGCCCCCGTGTCCCCCCCAGCAAA
>NW_010417214.1:12736-12955 GCF_000710305.1 Buceros rhinoceros silvestris | reverse complement strand
CCCCCCGCACACGTGTGTGCACGCTGCCTGTGTGAGTGCGCTGTCCCCAGTGCGGGGTGTGGTGGTGGGGTCACAGGTCACCGTCTCCGAGGCTATAGTCCTTATTTCAGCCCCATGGGTACCCTGGGACTCCCTTGTGGGCATCTGAGCCACTCTTAGCACCGGGGGCTGCCCCATCGCAGCCCAGCACCGCCCCAGGCAGGGCTGGCAGGATGCTGC
>NW_010417214.1:10204-12200 GCF_000710305.1 Buceros rhinoceros silvestris | reverse complement strand
TTCCGACCGCCAGCGCCAGATGCCCTCCCCGCCGGCAGGAAGCCAGAGCTGCTGGAGGCAGAGGCAGCATCGCCCTCCGACCCCAGGCACGCAGGGGCTGAAGCTGATTAAACGCAGCGCCAGAGCTGATAATTAATTTCTCAGAGGATGAATTACTCGGGAAAGCTCCAAAGCGAATATTCTTCCTGCCATGCGCCCATGGCGTCTGCTTGGCTTTTAAAAATACTAACAGCAAAGCGGGAGGAAAGAGCGTCCTCTTGATGAACACCCGCAGCCGTGCCCTGCGCGGGCTTGGGGTGCCCACCAGGATCTGGGGCTCTGCTGGGGGCTGTTCCCTGGGGCCGTGCAAGGTGAGAGGATGCACTGGCACTGCCATGTCCCAGTGGTCAGGAGACCCACCGTGCTGGCTGTGGGCTTTGAACTGAACCCGCTCCAGCAGCTCCATACGCCCCTGACTCAGCCCGCATCATGGAGCTCCCATGGGACCTGCCCGGGGCATCACAGGGATCTGCACGGGGGTGTCTGCCCTTCCTCTCCGCAGGCACTGCCTATCATCCATGGAGAGGGTGACAGATGTGGCTGCCAGACCCCAGCGCTGCGGGTCCGGGAGCCTGGCTCCTCCGGTCCCGTCCCCTGCAGCAGCATGCGGCGCGCCTCACCATAGCATGGCTCCTCTGGCTGCTGGCGCCAGGCCGCGCTGGATGCAAATCCGGAGTGAGAAGCCCCTGCAGACAGCATTATTACACAGAACTCTCCATCCCTTTTGCTTAATAGGAGGTATTTTTCTGTTTCATTTCCCTTACCCTTGGAGCTGAAACCGCCTTTCTGCAGCAAAACATGCCAAGCCAAAGAAAACCTTCTCCCTTTCCAGCTCACAAACTCCTCTCTCTCCTCCGCCGGCAGGAATGGTCTCCCCACAGGCCACCGCTTCCCTGGAGTATGTCATATGGCCAGTGGGACAAAAGGTCCCCGTCCTACATCCCTCTCGCTGGCACCACGTCCCTAGGCTGTGCCGACTCTGGGCTGTGTTTGGGTCATTCATGCTCGTTCCCCAGGCTGAGCCATGCAGCCATCCTGTCCTGCGTGAGAGCCGGGCACCCCATGACCCCCTGACCGCAGCAGCGCAGCCATAGACCTTTCCCTGGGAAGGAGACGGGTGCCAGCACCCATGCGACAGATGTGAGAGACGGCAGGAAGGGCTGAGGGAGACACCTTGGGGACAACGGGAACTGAAGTATCAAGGGGGCTGCGGGGTTTTGCTCTCTCCATGGAGAGATTTTCAGGTAATTGCAGAAGGCAAAGCGTGCCCTTGGCTCACCTTCCATGTCCCCCCCTGAGGGCACTTCATTCGCTTGGCCTGCTTCAAGGTTGAGCTAAGTCCACCCTTCACTACTGGGTAATTAAGCTCTTAATTAACGGGCCGGTTTGCCCTCAGCGTCCTGCCAGCATGTCTTGGTCCCTCAGGCAGTGGCTCCCCGGCGGGCAGATGCTGCGGGGCTGGGGGGAGCGCTCCCCTCCCCGAGGTGGCTCCCAGGCGTTTCTCCCCCCAGCCTGGTTCCAGGCCACCATGACCCAGCCTGGAGGCAGGCGCCTGCTCCGAAGAGGCGCCTGGGGCACAAGTGACACTGACACATGTCTGGGCTCAGTGTGATACGCAGGGAGTCAGGGCCAAACAGGGGTGAGACATTTCTACCGTGAGTGATGCTTAAGCCTAGAAACTCCAAGACCAGAAAACACCCAGCTTGTAAGCCTTAAAAAAAAATCAATATTCAAGATATTCCTGCTCAGCAACCTTCGCTACCAGCAGGTCTCCTCTGCCCCCTTCTCCCCGCTTTGGGACTGAGAAGGGAAAGGAGGCAACAGTGCCATGCCCCAAGCTGGCTGGACCATAGAGGACAACGCGGGGACCCTGCCCCAGGCTCCCCACCGGCCTCCAAACCACAGAGAACCGCAGCAAACCAACCGTGATGAGCCGCTGTCCTCGGCAAGACGGCAG
>NW_010417214.1:4776-10050 GCF_000710305.1 Buceros rhinoceros silvestris | reverse complement strand
CAGAGGCTGCCCGGCAGGGCTCCGGCGTTCATGCATTCACCACACATCGGTTCCCCTTAACCATGAAGAGAGGGCTATCCTCCGCCCGGGGCCGAGCCGCCGTCCCGCTCCCAGCGGGGCTGGGGATGCAGGAGGTTGGCACTGAGCAGCCCCCAGCCTGCTGCCCGGCCGGGGTGGCGGGGTGGGAGGAGTTCGGCTAATGCAGGTGGGAGCTAATGGTGTTTCATTGAGGTTTTGTCTCTGTAACTGGCAACGTACTCCTCCAGGAGGTTTAGTGGGAAGTTGTCTGGTCCCTGCCAAGAAGGCAGTTTTTTTAAAGAAAGCACATTATGCGCTAAAGTTGAAATTCAAATCCCTTTTCCTTCATTCCCAGAGTATATTTATGAGGCTCTGGATATTCCTTGCTGCATCGTGGTTTGTGGGAAGCCCCGAGCCTGCCCTCCAGCACTGCTGCAGGAGCCTGGGACCAGCTCAAAGAGACGGCTGAACGTCTGTTCCCTGCCAAGAAGGCAGTTTTTTTAAAGAAATCACATTATGCGCTAAAGTTGAAATGCAAATCCCTTTTCCTTCATTCCCAGAGTATATTTATGAGGCTCTGGATATTCCTTGCTGCATCGTGGTTTGTGGGAAGCCCCGAGCCTGCCCTCCAGCACTGCTGCAGGAGCCTGGGACCAGCTCAAAGAGACGGCTGAACTTTTTCTTCTTCATTATTTTCCCCTTTGGTTAAATTGTTGACTGGTGAGGGGAGGGCTGGGGGCAGGCAAGCCAGCTGCCCATGCCTGCCCCCAGCCCTCCCAGGGCTTTCCCACCCATGGCTGCTCTCCTCCATCCCAGCCCTGCTGCAGTTTATGCACCCCACAAACCCCCCCATCCCCTAAAGCAGCTGCAGTCTGGTGTCTGCAGGCGCATCCTGGATGGGGTTGGCAGTAAATCAAGCAGTTTTTCCTGAAGATGTTCTGGTTCTACTCCCTTTGAGGAGGTTTAGCAGGTTGCAAGCGCAGCCGCGTGCCAGGAGGTGAATCAGCCCAGCCTGGAGCCCGCACCCCTGGGCAACGGGGGGGCACCTATGGGAGTGGGGAGGGGGCAACGCAGGACAGCAGCCTTCTCTCAAGCAAAGCCTTTGGGGTGTAAACCCGCCCAGTTTGCTGCAGGCAGGCTGGGAGGAGGAGCAGGTGGGGGGCCCCTTCTCCCCTCCCCGCAAAAGCCCGTCTCAATGCGTCAGGACAGGCCCAGCATCTGCAGTCACTGGAAAATCACGCTCCATTTCCAAAAGGGAAAGCAAAGTGTAAATCTCTCTCTCAGATACACATTTGTTCCTCTGCAGCAAGAAAAGTGGCAAAAGCTTTGATTTGAGGGAGGGAGAGACAACAATACATCAGCAGCACCCCAGGCGCAGAGGAAGAAAACATCAATTCCAGGATTACACCAGCGGCCACCGAGTTTTCTCCCCTCCTGGCTGTAACCCAGAAACACTGCAGGTTTCCCTGTCAGCCCCGCAGCTCTTACCTCTCCGCTGTGCTCGGGGGAAATTCAGACACCTTCATGGTGATGAGGATGGTTATTGCACCAGGGTTTGCCCAGGAGTGGCGGGCTGGGGGAGGAGGCAGCGATCCCCCCTCCCTGCCCCGGCTGGATTTCACATTCAGAGCGGCCGGCTACGGAGCTCAGCTCTCCCCAGAGGTTCCCTTCATAAGAGGGAGCAAATTCCACTTATCTATTGAGGGGAGATTTGCATTTTAAATATCCCAGTTCCAAATATCACCCAGTTTGATCCCCTAAGCTGAACAAATGCAACAGAGCGGGGAGAGGCCGGGGGCGGCTCGCTGGCGTGGACCTCCGGGAAGAAAGGAAAAACCCAAGGTTGAGAGCGTGCACGGATGTTTAATCCGAGCTGGGGCTGAGGATGGGAAGAAGCGTGGCAGTGACCTTCTGCCTCCTCCAGGCCCTGTCAGGCAGGACACAAGGGAACAGGTATCGGAGGCTTCAACCATTAAGGATTTGGAATTTCGTGTTTGGGATTTTGTTTACACAGTAAGACTGAAGTGATTGCTGCGTGCAGTGTAGGTGGATTCTCCCCGATGCCTGCAGAGGGATTAGTGCCTCTAACGCAGCCAGAGTGAGCTAAAAATTGGAGAGATCCAAGTGCAGAAAGAGGAATCCCACATTCTTGGGGATAGGAGGGGAGAGGAGAAAGAGGCCAGTGGTCAAGCTGAGACGGTTGCAGCTGCTGGTCCCAGAGAGCCCGGGGAAAGGCGTGAAGCGTTCCTCACCCTGCAGCTGCAGGGATGCCAGGAGGTATCTCGGGGAGCAGCCGGACCCTGGGTGTTTCCTATCCTCTCTTGGAGCTGCAAAACCTCCCTGGCCAGCTCTAGCCCCTAGGAGGGGGATGACCCCAGTCCTTGCCCAGCTCCCAGCTGCCACAGGGCCATCTCAAGAGGGGTGTGCAGCCCACACCCCCTCTGCGACACTGGGGCACAGAGGGAGGCTCAGCATCATGACCTGAGGCTCAGCGTCATGACCATGCCCTGGTCCTGGTGTGCCTACCAGGTTCCGCCTGACTGAGGTGACAATGCCTCATGACAGCCTATGCCACACGAGGAGGGGTCATGCTCCCTGGGATGTGGGGGGCTGTGCCCAGCCTGCTCTCCCCCGTCTGCCTCTGCAGCCCAGCCAAGCAAATGATCCTTCCCCTCTTCACCTTATTAAAGCCATGAGATGATTCGATTAAAACACAGCGCCAACCCTCATCCCTGGAAGGCAAATGGTATTAATGTTCAAGGTTTGAAGTTTTCTCGCCCCCAGCACCTCATTACCCACTCCAGCCCCACTGTGCGCTGGGCACTGCCTCCTGCCAGCAAGTCCCCTGCCACACACGGCAGCTGCCTGCACCCAGGGTGGGAGCATGGTGCATCCGCCAGCCCTGCATTACCGCATCTTGACCCCCGGGACCAAGAGCCCAGTGGGGCCATGCATGTGAAAAGCCAGCCCCAGACAGGGCTCCAGCACAGGGCTCCAGGCTGAGTTGCCTCCAGCGCAGGCAGCTCAGGGGAGTCTCCAGCCGTGGCAGCTCACAGCAGCAGGGCTCACGTATCTGCAGCAGCACTTTTCGTCCTTGGCATCTGCAGTGACCAAGTTTGCGCCATCACTCAGGTTTTTTGAGTCAGAGGGTGCGTGCGCCCACTCGCGCGTCCCCAAGCCTCGCCCGCGCTCAGGCACAGGACAGAAGTTTTATCCTCACCCCCGTCTTGAAACCTGCAGGCAGGCAGGCGCTCCTTCGCCACAAATGAGTCTGAAACGGTTCAGAGAACAACTAATTCCCTCCCTCCTTAATGCATGGAGGCTTCTTACGCTAAATCTATACAGACACAATTAGCATTATTCATATTCCATATGCTCTGCTCCCTTGTGATGAATATTAATCTGTTCCCGGCTCCCAGGCATTATAGATAACGGCGTTGCACCGTGCTGCGCTGCGGTGGCAGAGATGGTCGGAAGAAGCGATGCTGCAGGTGGAGGCAGTTTCATTCCCATGTTGGGAAGGGGAGAATTTGTGTCTTTTTATGGGGGGCTGGTTTTATGGCTGCAGGGCTGGGCTGAAGCAGAGCATCCTTTCTGCTCCTGCTCTTGGCTGAACTGGTCCCCTCAGGGCTGCACCAGTCCCCCCAGGACATGTAGTGGGATCAGGCAGCAGGAAGCTCCGACCCTCCCTGCGGGTTTTGGAGGTGGGGTAGGACTCGGACAGGCTGTCCCACCTCTGACAGCTCACATTTTGCAGCCTTTCTGAGGCTGAGAAATGGTCACAGGTGGTGCAGAAGCTAAAACTTCCCCTTGGTGTTCCCCAGAGCACGAGTGGCTCTGCCAGTGGCCCAGAGCATCCTCTCTGCAGCACTTGACCATGCCCCTGAGGCCAGCAGAGCTGGGCAGCTGTGGCACTTGCGTCCCCATCCCAGCCCTGCTCCTGCCTCTATGCAGAAAATCTCCCCTGAAATGGGGTGGCAGCCCCCACTAATGCTGCAAAAGGAGGACAAGAAGGGAGCAGAGGAAGTGATGCCGTGAATGCAGCTCATCCACGAAAGGACACAAGATTTATGATTTGAGGAGCTTTTTCAAACCAGGGGCCATCCTGCATGCAGGCAGGGCTTGCAGACCATCCCCAGCCCTCCGTCCGTCCATCCATCCTTGTCCTTCATGTGTTGCCTCAGGCCAGGTTGGGAGAGCAGGGGGGCCTGGGGGCTGCAAATGGAAATGCCAAAGATGCGGTGGGGGTGGAAAGGATACAGGCCAAGAGGCACCACGTCGCTGTACACCCATTTACATGCTTAATCCACTGCTGGGGAGTAGAGAGTCAGGTCCCCCATCTGCTCCGCATCTCGCATCATTAGCTGGCTGGTTTCCGAGGCAGCTCTGGGTAGAGGTGGGAGTCGAGTAGAGAGGAGAGAAGGGAGGCTGGTCCCAGCCCCCTGTGCCATTGTGTATCATCAGCTTGGGGAGCCTGGAAGGATTCTGCCCCTTGATGGAGCTGGTGAGCAGACCATGGGGGCAGCCAGGGAGGGGTATGGGTGGAAGGGTTGGTCCCTATGGCTCCCTGGGCTCATGCTGTGCTCCAAGATCCCTGCGAGTCAGGAATCCCACAGTTGTAGGTCTCCTGTGGGCAGTGTGAAGGGGACAGGGCATCTCCTCATGTCTTGTAGGTGCTGCCCTCTCTCCAGCTCTGCCCTGTTTGGTGCATGGGCCAGCAATAGTTCTCATAGCCCATAGCTGGTCCCTCTCCATGGGCAGGAAGCACCCTCAGCTGCCAGCCCATGCACAAAGAAGAGGTCAGCTCTGCCGCACGGATCCAGCCACATCAGCCATCCCCACTGCCACTAACCCAGGAGGATGGCACCTGGGCACAGCCCCTTTAAATCCCTGCACTCATAGATCGGGCTGGGACACTGTAAAGGGAAAAATAAGGCAAAGAAACGATTTTCTTCTCGGCAGCAAGCCTGGAGAGCTGCCCGTTCCTCAGCAGCACGCTGCCAGCCCTCCCACGCACCGCACGGTGGAGGACTGAAGAGGCCAGTGTGGGCTGGGGGATGCCAGGGGGCCAGGGCACAGCAGGGCCTCCCCATACCAGACACCCCTGCTCGCTGCTGTGCCATGGGGAATGGCAGGACCCATGTGGCCCCTCTCATCCTGGGGCACATGGCACACCCCTCTGCTCCCCACCTGCCCCGTCTGCCCTCTTCTCCTGGGCTACTCCCCATCTGCCGGCTCTAAAAGGGCTCAAACTCG
>NW_010417214.1:4235-4642 GCF_000710305.1 Buceros rhinoceros silvestris | reverse complement strand
GGTGGAGGCCCCAAGGAGCTTCCCCAGCCGGCTGTGCTGAGCAAACTGGGGTTTGTCGGCACATGGTGATGAAGAAGGGGTCGGAGGGATGGAGAGGCTGGGGGGCCGGGGGGGCTGGGAAGCGAAAGCCCTGCACCCCTCCAAGGTCACTCTCCCCCTCTGCTTTCACGCCTGGAAGGGTTCCTTCATTACTCACCCAAGCTGTAAATTGTCTAATTTAGAGCACACCATTTATCCCTGATGTGCACTTGAGCAGCCAGATTTTGTTTTCAGGTGTATAATTAATTTTTTTAACATGATTTCTCTCCTAGGAAACTGCAAACAAACAGTTCTGGCTTTCAGGGCTGGGTGGCTCGGGTGAGCGTCGGGGCAGGGAACGGGCAGGGGAGGAGCCTGTCCTGGAGGAT
>NW_010417214.1:1583-4200 GCF_000710305.1 Buceros rhinoceros silvestris | reverse complement strand
GGGCTGGGTGGCTCGGGTGGCCGTCGGGGCAGGGAACGGGCAGGTGAGGAGCCTGTCCTGGAGGATGGAGGATGTCAGGAGCTGGGTCTTTGTGGCAGCTCCCCGTGCTCCTGAGCCAGAGCAGCTCATTTGCTGGAGCCCTGTGCCTCCTCTGACACCACCCCGCTACCCACGGGCACTGGTGAGGGTTTGCGGGGGGAAGCAACAACCGCTCTCCCTGTTCAATCTGCTGGGAATTACCATTTTTATTAAGACCTAACATGTCCTTGGCCGCTGGGAATGTGATTTGCTCCTGGAATGAGATTACAGTGGCTCCTGAGGAGCCCATATCAGCCTCTGCTTTGCCGTCATGATGCCCCTGGACCCGGTCAAAGGAAATCCCACTGTCAGATGCTCCCAGGCATCTCCGCTGCAGGAAGAGGCATGGCACCGGGGAGACCCCTGCGATGCACACCCTGACCTCTTTCCCCTCAGCTGGGTATTTGCTGCTCAAAAAGATGCCACAATATTTTTGCACCTCTCGCAGGCCAGGCACGTGGGAGGATGAAGGAGAAGCAGTGACCGAGGGTGGGTGACTTCTGCCCTCACTGCACATCTCTGTGCCCAGCTGGGTGCGGATCGGGGATACGGGAGCACCTAAGTGCTGCTCTGCAACCCGAGGTGGAATGATCCTCCTCCGATGAGCAGCACAGAGAATCACCTACCGTGAACGTGCAAGCGCATCTCTTCACCTCTCCTGCTGACAGGGAAGTTGTTAGATGATTTTTGCCAGTGGTTTTCCAGATGAAAGGAGGTGAAAATCACCTCCATTAGCTGGGCAGAGGCAGGGGGGAGGATCTAAGGAGAGTGCTCTTCAGGGCTGACTCTGTGCGGGTCCTGACACCCCACCCTGCAAGAACCCAGGGGCATGAGGCGGCAGTTTGGGGGCATGCAAGATGCTTCTGTGCCACCCCCATGCAGCGACTCGGGCCAGGGCTGAAGATGCAGGAGTTTGGGGGTGGCAGTTGCAAAGTAGCCAAA
This sequence comes from Buceros rhinoceros silvestris, assembly GCF_000710305.1. Taxonomy (NCBI): domain Eukaryota; kingdom Metazoa; phylum Chordata; class Aves; order Bucerotiformes; family Bucerotidae; genus Buceros; species Buceros rhinoceros. Next base: position 3,180 of record NW_010417214.1, on the reverse strand, counting down.
AGGCTCTGCACCAGCCACCCCCAAACTCCCGCAGTGTCAGCCCTGAGGATGCTCTGCTCTGCACAGGCTCAGCCAGCAGCAAGGCTGGGGGGACTACAGCTGGTGACACCCCTGGGACGGGTCCCCAGGGCAGTGGGTGGGTCTTGCAAACTAAAGCCACTGCTGCAGCCCCCCAGAATGATCTTCCAGGAGTGGGTGAAGCAGGGCTGCCCCCCCGAGCAGAAGTTGCCACCATGGCCGCCACAAAGCAGGCAATGACCTCTTGAGGGGGGATGTCACCTCTTGGACCCCCTGGTCCACAGGCCAGACTCCTCGGGGAATTTTTTCCTGCACGTTTAATTCTTTCTTGTGACTCTCAGGAAGGGATGGTGCTGTCTCCAGGAGCCACAGGAGAGAGCTGAGCGCTCTGCTCCTGTGGCAGCTGCCCTTTGTGCCTTGAAACTGTCTTCTGAGGAGCTGCTTAGCATTCGGAGCAGGCACCCACGCTGCTTCAGGGCAAAAACTCCCGTTTGCCTTCAAAACCACATCGACCTTCTGCAGTCTGCCATGAAGGGCAGCGCTTGCCCTCCAAAACGGGACCCCAGGCAGAGGGGGGCCTGGTTTGGCTTTTCCACATGCGAATGGACTGAAGAGACCCCTGTCCATGCTCCATCCTGCCAGCACAACGGAGCCCCTGGCCCATCACCGCCCAGCTCTGCAATCCCCTGGGTTCAAAGACAAAGGCATCAAAGCCCTGATTTCTTTGATTTCCCTTCACTCTGGTGTCTTCGCCTCCTCCCCTGGAGGAGTTCAGCTCCCAGGTACTCCCTGTACAGGAACAGAAATGAAAATCCCCATGAATTGCTGCTGTCCCTGGGAAATTCCTGGCAGGGCTCCTAGCAGCTGAGGTGATGCCGGTCACTCACGGCCTCGTGTCTGGCTGCTGACGGGACCCTGGGCAAGCTCCATCCTGGCTGCCCCCAGCATCCCCTCCGTTACCCTCTCACCAGGAACCGGCACCTTTTCCCACAAGGTCTGGTGTACGTGAGTGTTATAAGCTCGTCTGCCTAATGGGAACGGCTGATTTATCTGCCTTCCATCTCCTGATACAGGCCTGGCTGTGGGCTCGCCAGGCGGAGGAGGTGATACTTAAATAGCTTCTTCTCTTTTATTTCATGTGGGGATTATTATGCCTGTCTTGAGTCCCCCACTCCGGCTGCCACCGCAGGAAAAATTCCTGCAGCAGCACCATCAGCAGCACTGCCACAGGGCAGGATGGGGCAGTGACAGCCACTGCCACCTGCCAGGAAGGGTGAAACCTGTCACTACACGGAGCAGATTTCCTGCACACCACAAACCTGGGGACCTTTGCTCTGAGTGGTGTGCTTAAAACTAATCACAGCTACCCCCACGCCGGCATCCCAGCTGGGGACTGGTGCCGGCTGCTTCTGCAGCCTTCGCAGAGCCGCTGGCTCCCCAGTGCCCGGTTGCAAAGCTGCGGGCTGTGGTACGCACTGTAGGTTTGAAGGATTATAGTCCTGCACATGCAAAGGAGAAGCGGGTCCCACTCCAGCCCACCCGTGGCTGGCTCCCCCCAGCCACTCTGGGGCGAAGAAAC
>NW_010417214.1:0-1524 GCF_000710305.1 Buceros rhinoceros silvestris | reverse complement strand
TGCCCCCCCCCGCCCCCCGGGTGGCGGCCCCCCCCCAGCCACTCTGGGGAAATGACAAGGCCAGTGGCTCCCATTAGCAAGGTAAAGGCTGGGAAGAAGAACAACTATTGATTGTCCCTGCAAGTTCAGCAGTAAGGCAAGCACAGCCCATGGCTGAAATCAATAGTGCCGAGGAGGCATTTGCTCTTGCTCTTGCTGTGGCTTGTGTGTTCATCCAGAGCTCCAGGAGGAAGCCTGTGCCATGCCACCATCCAGCACGGCTGCTGCACGGGTGCGTCCTCCGCAGTGCATCCTCCACCAGGCTCTCCAAGCCAGTATTTCCACCGCAGGAGGCAGGGGAGCACGGATGCTCACTCACGTATGGCAGAGGTGAGCAGGTACAGCAGACATCCCATGGCCGGAGCCTCTCCATCCCCACAGCTACCATGCTGGTGGCAGAGATGCAGCCTCAAAGATCCTCTGCTGAAGGACAGGGTGGCAGGAAGGGCTTCCTCGGTGTCAGAGCACTGCGGGCTCCCTTCTGAGCCAGGGATACCCCACGCACCCAGGCTCCTATCGAAGCCACACTCCTGGCCTGCTCCCCATCCCCAGGGCTGGCTGACCTGGTGCTCCCCGCCTTGGCACAGCAGGAGAAATGGGGTAAAAATCAGAGATTTGCGTTCCTCCAGAGGAGGATGTCGGCAGGGAAAGCAGAACTACACTTCCCAGAGTACTCCTGGCCCTGCCTGCTGCCAGGGGAAAGGCTGACAGACCCAGTCACCGGCTCCTCCCTGCTCCTAAATTATTCTCCATATTATTTATTTGTGGTTTTTCTGCACTTAACTGTCTGCCTCGTCCACTTAATTGGGGATTATTGCTGCTACCTGCCCGTCCACCAGAGCCCAACTCATTACTGAGGCTTATTTATGACAGCGAGGCAGCAGACACGAACCCTGCAGCTCCCTCTCCTCCAGCAAAGGCAGCTGAAGGCGATGGAGGAAAGCAAGCGGGGGCCAGGATGGGGACAGTGACAATGGGCACGGCCACGGTTCAGCCAGGAACAGGTCAAAACCAGCCTCTGCAGGGCATGGAGGCTTCACAGCAGCCTCCTCCAGCACCTGGCATCAGCCCGGGACACTGCTGCTCTTGGCAAAGCACTTAAAAAGCAGCAAGAGCCTGGCTGCTCCCTAAGAGCGCTCCCTGAGCTCAGGAAAGGTCAGACACACAGCTCTGTCCTTCTGCTCACAGCGAGGGAACCAGTCTCCTCGGCATGGGGGTGGCTGAGTGGCAGCCATGTGGCAGGGCAATGCCAACGGCTTGTGGGAGCCCATAGTGAGGGGGTGAAGGGGCCGGTGTCCCCCGAGCCCAGGAGGAGCGGGCAGCACCCCATGGCCCCTCTCAAACCACTGCTCCCATTACCAGGAGGGAGAATCTGGGAAGAATGTGGGGCAGCAGGACCGAGCCTGCATATTGAGCACTTTGATAAATAAAACATGGTGAGAAGGCAATCAGTGCCACCCGCTTGGCTGCAGGCAGCTCTGAGGT
>NW_010417213.1:0-252 GCF_000710305.1 Buceros rhinoceros silvestris | reverse complement strand
AATTTTAGGGGTTTGTTTTATTTTGCAGGTTTTGGCACTTTTGGGAGGTTTTCTGGTGCTTTCAGGCAGTTTCATTGTTAAGTTTTGACTCTTTTTTTAGTTTTCAAGGTTTTTTTATTTCAGGGAGTTTCTTGATGTTTTCGGGCAGCTTTTTATTTTTTGGGTTTTTTTTTTTAATTTACAGGTTTTTTTATTTTGGGGAGTTTTGAGGTGGATTTTAGGCATTTCCAGGCTGGGGTTTTTTTTAAGTTT
>NW_010417212.1:54804-57405 GCF_000710305.1 Buceros rhinoceros silvestris | reverse complement strand
CCGGGTGTGGGGCGAGGCTCGGGGAGGAATGTGGCAAACCGTGTCCCAGCGCACCGCCGTCTTCTGTTCCTCCCGGCTGGGAACAGCAAGGTGTGAAGCATGTCTCCGTTACATCCACCACCACCGTTCCTCAGCCACATAAACTGGAGTCGCGCTCCTTTCACACCTGCAGTTTCTTGATGTTGCTATAAAGAAACGAAAGGCACCACAGGCACACACGCAAATAACATGAGACAGTCAAGATGTTTTGAAACGGAGCAGAAACTACCACTTTAGAATTACCAGGCATCACTCAAGTCAGAGAGAGCAATTTCCAAATAATTAAAACAAGTCAAATAAAGCCCTTAGACATTCTTGAAATTAACCCACTAAATATCAGGAAGGCTTTGTCAAGTAAGATTTGTATTAGGCTTAGGGTGCATTTCCTGTACACATTAAGATTTCTTGTGCAATATTTGGACAATTTATCCCCAACTAATGTATTTTAATCTTACATTGCTAGGCTTCTTTAGTGTTAGGAGTTGCCTGGCTAAAATCCCAGGCAACAGATGAGAATGTATATGCTTGTGTGTTCTGGTTTTGAAGAAATCTTATATCCTTTTAAGTGTAAAATACCAGTGAAATTCTATCCCTTTAAGGATAAAAGCCTAGCAAACACATTTCTCTGTCATGCCAACAGAGGCAGCCAAAATTCTCGAGCAAACAAGGCGAGTCATGTAAGAGATTTCCCCGTCCAAGTGAGCAAAGCCTGGCAATCCTTCAACATAAACTTCCTATAGGAAAAGCACGAACTCCACTACAGGTAGGCTCATTTGTCAAACAGGTTGGGGAAAACTATGACAACACCAAAAACACTGAGAGGGGTTGTCTCCCCGACTAGTGGAAGTGTTGCTAGAAACTGGATTCTCAGCACAGCCTTGGTCCTTCCACAGGATGCACCACGCACAATAGGTTTCCACAGAAATCCTAAATGCCACCATATCCTGGTAAAAAATAGCAAAGCTGAAGACAGGAGCAACCTGAACTAGAGCCACGGTAATGCTGCAAGAAGCTGAGGCCCACACTTCCAGCAGCAGCTAGTCTTTGGAGGGGGGTCATAAAAAATGAGAGTATGCCTTGAGAGCAAAATCCCCTGGACTTTGTGGCGATCTGGCTGTACGTCTCGCAGTAGAGCCCTCTGGTGTCTTCAGCACTTCAGTGCAGTGGCTGTTCAAAATCCACATTTGGCAGGAGAAGCAAGGCACCACCAGGACCAAAAGCCTCAGAGCACTTATTTTTCTAATGATCTCCATTCACCTGACTCTGTCCCTACGCTTTCATGAAGAGTCACAACTGCTCGCACACAGCATGTATGACAGCACGTCAAATTCAGGGAAAGTCCAAGTTTGGGAGGTTTTCTAGTAAAGGGTTTGCTGGCCTTAATTGAGACACAAGGTGGGTGTCCAGGGAGGCTGGAACGAGTAAGCTGGGTGGTTTGCTCACCAGCCTTTGTAAAAAACAGTGCTTCGGAGGTCACCACCAGCCTCAGGGGTTGCATTATTTTTAGGCTACAGCATTAACCATGCATTGAGATGAGCAGGAGAAATGAGACGTGGACGGCTGTCTCGGGCTGCGTGTGGACTCAGACATTCGTCTTGCTGACTCAGAGCCAGTTTGTACTTCAAAAGAGGTTGGGTTGGGTTTTTGTTTTAATTTGGAAATCAAAATATTGGGCCTTACTAGAGATTTTATAGTCACAACAAAATGTTGTGGATCACCTTGGACATGGCAGTTTGATTCCCAGTCACACTACCGGTCCAGAAGATGTTGCGACACTTGGACACACCAAAGGCACGTCAGCAGTGCCGGGCTGGTTTAAACTTTTCAAAGTGGCAGCAAGAGCTTCTGAGGCATTTCTTCAAAAGACTAATTACCTTCTCACTGAAAGGGCTGGAAGTTCAAATCAGTGCAGAGTGGCCATTCTGGATCTTCAGTGATCTTTTGGCACCCAAAGGATCTCACCTGCCCAAAGCGAGCTTCAGCACAATTTGGCAGGACATCTGAAAGTGCTCCTTAGACAGGGTCACTTTGTTCTTGAAATTGCCCTTGGAAAAGATGGGATCAAACACTGTGGAGGGAAACACACACCTTGCAATGTGTCCAGTGCCTGCATGGGGGTGAGATCCAGAGACAGTCCTCAGCTTTAATCCACGAAGGGCACCACACCTCTTCTGCCCTGGGCTGAAAGGCAGGTACCTGCAGCTGTACCCCACTCCACAAGTCTTACAGCCAGGGTCATTTGCCTATAAGACAAAAACATCCACTGAAGAAAACAAAGTCCCTTTATATGTCAAAGGCTGTGAGGGGAACAATTTTCAGCTTGTTGGAGACATGGACATCAATTATCCTTAAGAGAATTCAGACAAGGGCTGATTAAGTACCATTCCAGGATGATAAGTGCCAGCAAAAACTCTGAAAGAGGGAAATTGAACCACATTTTTAAAAGGTGCTCAGGGCAAATTTAAGTGAATGGGAAGCTGTCATTCACATGGGGAACGCAGTAAGTGCTGAAATTCTTTCTTTCCCCACCCAGTCAACTGCCCACAAATGCATCTTCTTGCG
>NW_010417212.1:50401-54695 GCF_000710305.1 Buceros rhinoceros silvestris | reverse complement strand
GGAAAAACATGACCGCAAGCAGGCTGCCGGACAGAACAGGATGTGCCTAGGATCAGGCCGCTCCATGCAATTTCTGTGTTCAAAATTCGATGCACGGCACTGCACTAATAGCTCGGATCAAAAGCGGCACTCTCAGGATCTCCCAGGGCTCTATCTCCGGCTGCTAGGAACAAGCAGCGAGCCTTATGAGGGCCTTGCTTATATTGCTGGGGAAGTTGGAGTGCTAATGTTTCTAATCACAGGGGGTTAATTTACAGAGCAAGGCTATAATCCTGTACCTGTAAAGTAGGCGTGAAATGCACATTCCTGGCAGAGGAGCCTTTAGGGCTGCAGCCTGTGTACAGTCTGCTGTGAAGAAGACACCCATCAAAGAAGGAGCCAAGCGCTGGCATCAGGTAGCATCGTCTCTGCAAGGCCACTGGGCGACTGCTACCAACTCTTTAGACAAGCAGGCTCAGAGAGATGGCTCTGGTGTTGCTCTTCAAAGGTGCGACACCAAAACGAGTGGGGATGAGTGAGGCAATGAGGCCACCGGCTGGCTAGCTGGAAGGGAGAGGCGCTGGGGGTGCCTCCAGCCTGAGTGGGAGTGAAGGACACGTGGTGGCCAGATGCCACACAACCCGCTTTTTCCCCAGTCAGCTCCATCCCACTGATTTCAGCATCTAGTTGCATCAGGACCCACAGAAAGGCCTCAGCAGGAGCTGTTGTCCCAGAAAGAGGCAAGGTTTAGCAGCTCAGCTGCTCTTCTTGCAGACACTGAAGAAAAGGGCTGTCCCTGACTTCCAGACTCTTTAGCCAGAGGCAGCTGCCCAGCTGTACTCCTCAGCTGTGCCAAACCAGCAGCTCCTACTTCTCTGTGAGCTCAAAACCTTTCCTGACTTTCTTCCTACAGTCCCCATGCCCCCATGTGCTGAGAGTGGAGGTCTGTTAGGGATGTGTAGAATCGTGCCTGGTATGGAGGGGAGTGACTACTTGTGAGTTCTCAGAAGCCACTAACCAGGGATGCTCTAAAAAACTGCCAGCCCAACCCAAATCTCACTGCATATAACAAAGCTGTGGAGCTCATGGCCATGGTGTGTTTTGGAAGCCAAAAGCATCAACTATTTCAGAAAGAGATCTGACGAATTCCTAGAGGCTAAGGCCACTGGTAACTATTAAACACAATGATGCATGTGCAATCTTCATCTCAGAAAGTTTCTCAACAGCTGTTTGCCAGAAATGGGAAGGTCATGCCAGGGGAAGGAGCATTTTGTAATTGCTTGATTCCTCATGGGTCTGTCATTGGCGGCAGTGTGAAACAATATACCGCACTGCAGAGATGGGACCAGAGGCCCCAGGGCAATCCTGTGGTTTAAGCCCTTACTCCCCCAGCAGCCAAGGGCATTACCACCAGTTCACAAGCCCAGCTTGGTTCAAGTGCCTGCACAGCCCATGACACAGTAGTCACTGTCTTCACAAGATGTTGGATCTTGTCTTTTATTCCAAGGAAGGATTGACTGTAACTTCTACAGGAATCCTGACAGGTTTTAATCTCTTCTTTTTTTAAAACCATCCGTGATGAAGACTCTACAACTTCCCTGGTTGTTCTGTTTCCAAGTCCAAAAAATCTTACTGCTTGAAACAGCCTTCCTAACATCTAACCTAACCCTTTCTTTGCTGTAAATGTAAAGAATAAAAAGATGCCCCCAAACTTTTTTAGGGGACTGGATTGGCACCTCTACTCATTTTATCTTAGGCAGTGCTAAAAGCATATGCAGAGCCAAGCAGAATACATATGCAGCTAGCCCCTACCCAGCGGGTCTAGGTGCTTCTCACAATTCACTATACCACTCCAAAAAGCGTAACAGCGTTTGCCTGCTTTATGTGCAGTAAGATTATACATACATGCTGTGTTTTGATCAGAACTAAAAGAAACAGGAATAGCAGGCTTCCTGGAGGACAGAGGCAAGGAAACACTCTGCTCAGCCAGTGGTAATTTCCATTCCCACCCAAGACACAACAAACACGCTTAGGGGATGTATGCACAGGCATATGAGAAAACCAGTTACAGGTGAAATCTAAAGTGACGAACATGCTCAAGAAGAGCAGTGGCTGTTGAGTTAGCCAGCCCTTTACTCTTTGCTTGGGAGGATGTCCGGCATAAAAATGATTCAACTTGCTCTACCATTTTAAGTAATTGCTTCTGTCTTGTCTATCTATCACCACTGAAATCTTCTTCCTACTTGGTAGTTCAGGAACGACAGTTTTGTCTCCTCCAGGAGCAGAGCACTCAAGACTTGTCGAATATTTGCAAGGGTTCACCCCACAGTTAGGCAATCACGCTTGCTGCAACCTGATGCTGCAAGAAGGTAACAAGCTGGATCTGGTGCTCGCTCAGCCCCCAGTGAGCCACGCAGTGTGTCTGCCCTCTCCTGAAGAGTTGAATTTGATAGTCTTTGCTTGCAATTTAAGACTTGGTCCTGATTTTAAAATAAAATAAAATAAAATAGAAGTATTTGGGGGGCTTTCAATATGATTCTTCATGCTACTGTAGTCCACACATAGTTTTATGTACAATTTTAGGTGGTACACGTTCTACAATACCACGTTTCCCTTTGGCAAACGTGTGAAGGGAAGGGTGGGAGAAGGATGTGAGCTGTGCTCTACACTTCTCCCACTCTGTGATCCCACTGGGGATTTCTTTTAAAACAGAGAGGGGGAGGGGTAAAGGACTACAGAAGGTTATCTTAAAATCAGTTCACATCTCTGCCTCTTCCCAGTAGTTAGGGCTTACTTACATTTCTGCTATTTAAAAAGCATGATGTCAGTTACGCCTGTTCCCAGACAGCTCTATTTGATGAAGGGAAGTCCCAGGTAAAGACTTTCTCAATACACCCATCTAATGTTCTTTTTTTCTTAAAGGGGTGTTTGCAGATAGATGAACAACCTTGCTATCCACACAGGAGCTCTCTTCTGCACCACAAGCTCCCATCCACACCACGCACTCTGCTACAAATGAGGTGCATCTCACTGCGTCCCCTGTGGCTTCCCTCACTTTGCAGAGCTCACTCGGTACCACACTGATTTGTGGGTGGGTAGTGAAATGAAAAAACCTGCAGCCCCAGGCTGCAGGTCAGCCAGCAACATCTCAGTGGGGAACAACTCTTCTACCACCACCTTCCTGCCCAGTTCTCAGAGAAGGAACTTCGCACGCAGGTTCCCAACCTCACTCCCTTCTCATTTAAGCAGGCAAGGATTTTCTCCCCTTCCCCTCGCAATAACTGGGGAAAGCATTAATGAGCCTTTGGTTTACACAATTACAAAGCATAATTAAGATAACAGACTTAATACAATTCCTTGGTATTAAGTAAGATCTTCCTATTTGTAGGCAAACCACTGGAAAAGCACACAAAATAAGTAATTTTATTATGAAGGGCTTTTATTTTTTTCCCCAATAATTCATCCCGTAAAAATAAGAAAACAAAACCTAGACATTTTGGCACAAGATAACATTTAAGTAACTGAGCAGTATTGTGTCATACCCTTTCCTTTGTCCTAGCACTTGCAACTTCTTTTGCGTGTTTTCCTCACAGTTCTCTTTAAAAACTGATCAAAGCTCCATTTTTTTAATGCTACAGTGTTCATTCCTTGACTAACCAAAAGTATTGCTAAAATAATACCCATAAGTAAATTAGCAAAAAAAAAAAACCCAACTTGCCTCAAACCTAATAAGAACTCCAGAAAAACTCATATTGCTGTCAGTGCCTTTCATTGCAGAGAGATATTATATTGCATCACTCCAGTTTACCAGCTTCAACAACAAACTATATCTTGGTACATGGGAAAGACAAGTGAGCATTCTTGCTAGACGTTTACATTAAAAAAAAAAAAAGAAAGAAAAATTAAATTGTAAATACAGCATTTGTGCTGTATTGACATTTCCCAACTCCATCGTGAGGTGTGTTTCATCACCCTGTGGGGCTCTGACGTGGCACAGTACGATCCAGCATAGGTACCCTGGTGACTCAGAAACAGAGGGTACAGCAAGATGGGAAGGGAAAGACCAACTACTCACTTCAGGGGATGCAGTTGCAGGTTACAGTTGGTTCAATAAAGTCAAGGACTACCCCCGTGAGGGCGGTGGGCTCCGTGGTGTGGGAGCAGACATCTCCTGCAAACCTGCTGCAGCTTCTCAATCAAGTAACTGTGTTTTCAGGAACTGGGAAGTTATTACAGACCCTTGATTTCACACATGGTGAAGGTGTAAGCAAATCATAAAATATTTATGGGAAATCTGTCCCTTTAATCGACCCAC
>NW_010417212.1:42978-50226 GCF_000710305.1 Buceros rhinoceros silvestris | reverse complement strand
CTTTCCCTCCCATTGCTGGGAGTAGACAAACTGTTTATGGTCTGCACAGGGATTATGCTTTATCCACTTTACCCAGCCAGCAACTACCAAAGTTTCATGTACTTAAAGAAATATGAGCTACCAAACTGCCTTTTCCAATTTTTGTAATTTCAAGTATTTCTTGCATTTGCAGATGCCTAAAGGCTCAGGAAACAAGCATTGCAGAAGCACAGGGAAGGGCTGGGATTTCTGCTTCATATCACAAGCTCTCAAATGACCTGTATCTCATTTAGAAACCTGCCAAAACACCTTTCCAAACAAGCCACTTTTTCTCCTTTCAGAGTCCCCTGCTGGATATCTTGATATACATTGATGTCGGCTGCAAAGGGAAAATAACATTTCCAGTACTGGATGCCGGGGCTGGGAAGGGCTTGCACTTAGCTGCTGCTGGATGCTGGAGGAGACTGTAAGTACGGGACAAGAGGCCACCCCGGGGCTGGGAGGAGGTGTGGGTTAAGCACACACAATCTTTTTATCCTGTAGTCCTCTAGACCATGGAAGGGAAAAGCTAATGAAACACTTAGCCCGTGCTCTTGTCCCCTGAGGTCAGGGCTTGTGTGCAGGGCAGTGCCCATAACTAGCTGTTAAGCATATGCTACAACAGGCACGAACTAGGCGGGGCCCAGTTTGTAGCCACACAGGTTGTTTAGGCTCGACTGAAGATTAATCATCTTGTGATTTTTTTTTTCAGCTGAGTTTAAGGCAGTAGGGTAAGCTCTTCACAGACTCCCAGTGCCCAAAGTCTGTTACCCCTAAGCACAAAAGCCTTCATCTAGATTCAGATCATAATTTCAGCTCAGTGTTAGGAAGCCCCTGTATTCCTGCACCTCATCACGAAGCTGCGGATAGTCTGAGAGGGATGGAGTTGTCACATGTAGTCATGCTGGGCTCCCAAAACCCCTCAGACTTGATGAGGGAGGGGGATGAGGAAGGACAAGAGCCATTTCCTTGGGCCCTTGGAAGAAGCAGCTACAGGAGAGGTGAAGATGCAGTGAGTCGGTGGAGGAAGGAGCTGCCAGGGAAGATATCCCAGACACCAGTAAAGCTCCAGTCAAATCTCAGTAACAGGATTTCCCAAAGAGGAAAAACGACCAGAGGAGGGAAGACACAGACACTTCCCTTGTGTGCCCACCTTCATGTAGTTGTTGTGGTGGCCAAAGGAAAGAGCAACGGCTTTTTTAAAAAAAACCCTCATGGTCTGTATCCTTCAGCAGCCATGTGCTGAGACACTCTCTCCCAGGGCACAGGTCTGCAGGGTGGACACTGATCCCAGAGCTGCAGGGGGTTGACCCTGCACAGTTCAAGGAGAAAAGCCCTGCTCTGGGCCTCCAGGGAGCCAGATGTTCTCCCTACTCTCATCACTGCTGTGGTGCTCATGGACCTGGACAAATCACTTCATGTCTCTGTGCCTTTATTTTCCAGCTGTAAAATGGAGATAATTATATTGACCTTCTTCATGAAATGCCTCACAAATGCTAGACAACAGCTAAGTACTACCATGATTATTGTACAAAATAATCCATTATAGCCTCTGGATGCTGGAGGAGAAATGAATGATGGCTGGAGTCCACATAAACACAGTATTAGATCAATGCAGGTACAAGGTTGATTTGGTCTCCTGGTGAGTGTTCTCACAAAACCACAGGGGAATGAACAATCCAAACATATCTCTTGGCTGACAACTGACTGAAGCTATGTTATAGGGAGGAAGAAAAATCTAACCCCATTGCACAAACCAAACTACATAGTTCCTGCTTTGATCACAGAAGGAAGAAAGATTTTTTGGATGAGTTTTCTGCATATGAAGAGGATTGTTTTACGTTTGTTTTAGTTATTTTTGCAGATGAGCCATCTGAGTTTGATATGAAGGAGGCACCCTACTGGTGCATTTAAATGTTTAACACTGTGTCAAATCGAGGCACTCATTAGTTTTAAAATTTAAAACTGAGAACAGAAGCACTGTCCCATTTGCTAACAATGGGAAAGAAAAATCCTAAACTAACCTCCATGCAAGCTCAAATGAAATGTCCTGTACTCCATCTAGTAAAAAGGCAAACTGGAGAATTATTTCAAGGTTTTTCTAGGAAAGCTTCAGAAGAAACCAGCTTAATTCTATGCTGCACTAAAAGCCACCCCAAAGCCACTTGTTACTTTGTGGTTGAGAAACCATCTGCTTCTGGCTCTCCATCTACACCCCGGTCATCACCAGTCAATGCCAATTAAAGCATTAGAAGAGCTACCCACAAAAGCAAAAGACACTTACCGTTTTCAAACAGAAGTGCATTGATTTCTTTCTTACAACGCCACAACATGTGCCTTTTTAACAAGGGCGTGCGACAGAGGTGCTTCACCCACTGGCAAACAGAGAGCTCTTGCGTGCCACAGGTTTGTCCCAGGTGGTGGGTACCAGGTGGTTTGTCCCAGGTTTGGTGGTTTGTCCCAGGTGGTGGGTACCAGCATCTGTGGTGGCCCTGCACCCAGGGTGCTCCCTCCCAGTAGCTGCAGGGACCGTAGATGCTACCCTGCCTTTTCTGAAGTCCTACAGCAGAAGAATAGGTTTATATGGATATTTTCTTCTAAAAAGAGACCAGTGGAGAAGCTGTCCCCACAGTCTCTGCAGTCACAGGATGCTGCGCTCGCTGTACAATGCCACTGGCTCAGGCATCCGGATCAGCATTTAGGAGATGGACTCCCTGGGGTCACCATCTGTACAGTACATCTGTGGTAACTTCACTAAAGCACAGCAAGGTTGGCATAGTAGCTGTCTGGAAGGACAAGCTCATCGGGGTCCATGCGATATTTCACTTCAGGGAACACATGCAGCTTGCCACAGACTGGTTCCTAAGTACCAAGATGGCTATTATGGTCCTTCCCAGGGCAATTCAGCTGTTGCCTATGGCTTTTCCAGAGCTGCAGAGCACAGCACTTAACTAATCTAATTACAAACAGAAGGCTTCATTTTAACGTGATTTCCTTCATTGAACACTATGTTTTAAGCCTGCTGATGTATATCTTGAGGAGACCATTGTTCCTGGTACATTCTCATCCTGTGAAAAAGAAATTCCGCAATGACATACCAGCAGATAGAAAGACTGTGTGTCTCAAGGAGGATTTTGATTGCAAAAGCCATTGCTTTATACAAAACAGCATACAGCCAAATCATCTCCAAGAACAACAGGGCGTGGTGGGGGTAAAAGTCCAAGATTCACGTTTTCAATCATGGCTGAAAATCAGAGGCCTAGCCTGAAATTTTGTAAAGATTTCTTTTCCCCCTCAGGCCTCACATATTCCCCTTGATCTAGGCTGCTTCTTAAAAAGCCCAGTTCATCCAAGGGGTGGACAGTTAAAATCTGACACATTAAAAATATTGGGGTGCTTTGTCTGCATATATCCAAGCATCTCTGCCCAGTGAAGTCGCCGAGTTCCCGCTCAGGATGTGTATAGAACTCATTTATACAGTGAAATACTTCTCCTGCCGTAGTCCAAGTTTCTTATTTGAAAAAGAGTTGACATTTATTCAGGTGGTAAAATAATCCAGCAGCACATATTGTGCCCCTCTCACAGCTTCTGGAATAAAGCCCAATACACACATTCTTACTGATATAAAAGGTTTCCTGCAGTCACTGGCAAAAGTATTCGGAAGGGGTTTCAAAACACTCCTATCAGCAAGATGCATACGTCTGATTTCTGTTTGCATGGCTTAGACTATATAGAGCAGCCATCACGTGAAGGAGCTGTATAAAGGCCTTTAGTTACATGTTTGGAAACAAAGTGATTGTAACACAATTTTAAAGTGGCTTTGCTAATGGGAATCAGGTGGTTAATGTCAGTCCTTTCAGTTGTTTGACAATACCTAAACCAAGAAAATTAGATCCAAAGGCAAATAAAGTAACCCGTGCTTCACACATTCACCCACAGGTACAGAAAATGGTCTGTTCTCTTGAGTGACTCCCTGCCCCAGCCCGGTAAGCCCCAGCCGTGCCAGGGCACCAGCTGCACCACAAGTGGAACCAGGGGGCCGAGCTGGTGAGAAAAGTAAAGTGGAGAAAGCAAAAGAGGAAAGGGGAGGATGGGATATCCACACTGTGACACAGTTCGGTGCTGGGACAGCTCTATCCACGGACACAGCCAACTTAGGAGAAGGATGGAGAAGCAGCAAGGGCACAAACCTGTGTTGTTGTCAAACACAACATTGAAAGCCATAGCCCCAGCACAGCCACTTCCCTGGAAAGCCATAGCCAGAGCACAGCTGCTTGTTGCAAAGCCATCGTCTCAGTACAGCCACTTTCTGTCTCTCCTGTGATTTTCCAGGATCAGGCTAGATCGCGGTTGGAGCCTGGAAGAGAAGAGCGTTCAAGGGAAACATCACACATGCACCGAGTTTTGTGACCATCCTCTTCAGATCCTACTGTTACCTATGTACCAATGACCAATTGTTGCTGACGCAAAATTTCTCTCTCTGTAATCATTTAATCCCAGCTGTTTCCACAGCAGCAATTTCTTCAATTTTTTTCTTCATATTTTTTGCCATACTAGCTTGAAGCATGAGACTGTTTAATTGAGTATCTGATTTTTGGCAGTGGTTGATCTTGGCTTCTTCTGAAGAAATCTTAAATATACTCTGTGACATATGCTACTGGGCAGCAATATGTTGTGGAGGAAGGTTTTATTTCAAAGATGACTAGGGCTCAATATGTTTTTGAATAGACAGGATAAACAGTGTAATTGTGCATCTGGTTTTTTTTTATGCAAGTGCCTTGACCTGATATTTCCAAAATTCAAATGCTGTAAGCACTGACCTTGGAAAGAGCTAGGAAGAGCTAGACTTTTACGATTTTCTCAGCATCAAACAACTTTCGGCTGCTGCCTCTAAAAACGAACACACGTAAAAACCCAGAGGCAAATAGTTTAACAAATTGGGAAAATGGGTGAGTAACCTCCCCCTACCCTGGTAATGCTGCAGAATTATTTCTGGTTTAGTGAGGTGAACTAGAATATTTTTAAGTCTCAGCCTTCACTGAGGCTTTGCCCCTCGTTGATTTTGTATTAAGACAGGGAGTACTCGGTAAGTCTTTCCTCACTGTCCACTGTTTGATATCTTCCTGCCAACAGCATCCTGGCTTGTATCAGCAGTAGTAGTGGCCAGAAGGAGCAGGGAAGTGATCGTCCCCCTGGACTCAGCACTGGTGAGGCCACACCCTGAGTACTGTGTCCAGTTTTGGGCCCCTCACTACAAGAGGGACATTTTGGTGCTGGAGCGTGTCCAGAGAGGGCAACGAAGCTGGTGAAGGGTCTAGAGAGCAAGTCCTGTGAGGAGTAGCTGAGGGAACTGGGGTTGTTTAGTCTGGAGAAAAGGAGGCTCAGGGGAGACCTTATCGTTCTCTACAACTACCTGAAAGGAGGTTGTAGTGAGGTGGGAGTCGGCCTCTTCTCCCATGTAGCAAGTGATAGGATGAGAGGAAATGGCCTCAAGTTGTGCCAGGGGAGATTTGGATTGGATATTAGGAAAAATTTCTTTACAGAGAGGGTGGTCAAGCTTTGGAACATGTTGCCTAGGGAAGTGGTAGAGTCCCCATCCCTGGAGGTGTTCAACAGACCTGTAGATGTGGCACTGAGTGACTTGGTTTAGGGACCCTGGCAGTGCAGGGTGAATGGTTGGATTCAACGACCTGAAAGGCCTCTCCCAAGCAAATTATTCTGTGAATCTGTGATTCTGTAATTCCTGATTTCACAGACTCTGATTTTCATCTTCTACCAAATTCTACAACACATTTTGTCTGATATACAAATACATATATATATATCAATTTTACATTATTCTTCTCATGAGGAAACCAAGATAAAGACAATATATTCAAAGCACTGCTGATTTTCCAAGGGATTTGTTTGCTTTTCGCTTTAACACAACCGCACACTGGGGTTTCACCACTGACGTACCTATGTTCTTCCTGGGAGGCTGCTGCTAATTCCATCACAGCCAGATGAGAGAGCAGTGAATATTGCTCCTGACAGGGTTATTACTTTGTATGTAGGATGCCGAAACATTTAGAGAAATTATTTCGATTTCAGATGGTACGATATTACTATTCACCTTTACTGGCTGCTTCCACAATAGCCACCACAGTTTGCCATTAATCCTGTGTGACAGGGTTGCTCTGCTGCCCATGTTGATAGCATCTGTATGAAAGGAGGAACAGACGATCAAACCACACATAAACCGACTCCAGGCCTGAAATTAAGAATAGTTCTTCCAGTGAAACAATAAAAGTTTTGAAAGAGTTGACACTTCTATAACGCACTGCTGACAAGACAAAAATCCCACAAAAGCTCCTCAGCTCAAGAGTATATGTAAGAATGCTGGAAGTTGTAATACGCTGCTCTTTTAGAGCATCCACAGAAGATCCAACTGCTGAGAGCTAAAGGTACTAATGAAGAATTTTTTCTGCTTAAACACTTTTCAGTTTAGCAAGTTCTGCCTCCAACTTACCCAGATGCTGTAGGCAACCAGAGCAGGGCAAGTAACAGATAATTCAGTTTGATGCCAGTTCTTAAAAAAAAAAAAAAATTAAAGAAATAGTTTGTGGGTGAAGCAAACATTTCCTACAGTCTGAACATTTTGGCTTTGAGCCTTTAAAACTTCCAAACTGAACCTAAAGGATTTTTAAATAAAGTTGTGGCAAATCAGATGTTGAAAGGAATGGTTCAGCTGCTTTGAAGTTTGGGTGCTTGTTTCTCCCTCCCTTTTGTACATATGAAGAATCTGACTAAACTGTCATTTCAGTCTCCAAAGTGTCTTATTCTTTCCAAGAAAACTTCTGGACAACAAAATGCCATCTCTCTGTGTAGTAAGCAGATACAAAGAGAAAGCTCTGTAATGTGTATCCCTTTGCATGGCTCCAACTCATCCTCAGAAGTAAAAAGATGTGAAACCCAAACCCCATCACTTCAGTCAAAGTGAAGTACATATAGCCAAAGTAAAGTAATGAAGACAGCTTTGTGCTTACTGTAAGTTCTGACTACTGGTATCCACTTGCTAAGCTCTTTAACTACATCATATAGGGCTTCCCTCCCAGGGAAGAAGCTTCCTCTTGTGAAGTCCTCAATGAAGAGGACTTATGCCAAGCTTAGCAGAAAAACTCCTGTTGCTCCCACTCCATCCCATGCCATCCTCCTCCTTGACAGTGCCCTGCACCCCAGGAGAGCTGGGGG
>NW_010417212.1:29965-42856 GCF_000710305.1 Buceros rhinoceros silvestris | reverse complement strand
GCTGAGGAATGAGAAAATCAGTTAAGTCCCCAATGGGGAGAGACCCCTGAGACCCATTTACCTGTGAGGGACTATGTCCCTTCCGGCCAGATATGGGCAGAGGTAAGACACAGCCCTGGGCAGGCACACTGATGCTCAGTGCACCCCGAACAATTCTGCCACCACTGCAGCACCTGTCTCAAATGTAACAGGCCTGAAAGCAGGCAAGTGTCTCTATTTAAAACTAAAGAGGAAAGTGCAAAGCTTTGAAGTCAGAAGGCATATAATGAATTCAGCAAAACTTTGTATTTCAAAGCCGGTTCTATTTGCAGAAGCCATCTGCCCAGAGAAAAGCTCAAACATGCACCTCTGACGGGAGTCAAAAGAGTTGAGGAAAACAGATCTCACTAAGGATGTTTCACATGATCCGTTCCCACAATATCCAAAAGGTCACTTTGTAGTGGAGCAGCTTCCATCCTTATATCAATTACAACATTTACATCCTGCTCCCCTGGGTTGCTGGCATTTGAAGCAACTGTCCAGTCCAGTAGCTCCTAGCAATTTCTAATGAGATATGCCAGTAAGACATCACTGCTTGTCCCTCCTAATGGTAACTATGAGCTCTCTGGAGCTTTCCCTTAAGCTACTGTCTTACTTAGCCCCTTATTGAGGATTATTGATCTTCCTCTCTCTCCTTGCCAGCACTCAGTTTTTAAGCTACAAATCCAGAGATGTCTTCATCCAGGAGAACAAGGGGTAGTGCGAAGCGCAGCCCTTTCACAGAAAAGGAGTGCAGCCCGTGAGCCAGGTTATCATTGCAGGCAGCAAATGCAAACCCACCTCTGAGGCAGGACCAGCAACAGAGGCAGCTTCTCCCAGCATCGTCTCCCAAGAGCAGCCATCAGCCAAACTGGTTTGCAGCATGCAGCTAGGGCTTACTTTTCTGTAGGAAGGCAAAAAAAGATATCATGTAAAGCTCAGAACAAGTCTGTTTAAGAATTCTCTCTGATATTGCTAGTCTCTTATACAGCCTGAAAGAGCCATTAAAATTCTGTCTGATAACTGGCTTCCCGAGAGCATGGAGAGCCAGATGAGATGCCAGCCACAGACTGTACCAATATTTCTCCTGGCTTAAAACAGACCCTAAAATAAGCCTGGAAGTAATCTGTGAAACAAACCTATGTCATAGAATTCGAAGATTAGTCTCTGCATCACAAGGAAGTGGAGAAAAGCAGAGACTGTTCCCCTGGGAAAAGGGTGAAAAACGCCACTGGAAGCTTATGGGTGAAAACTGTCACTGGAAGCTTATATCAGCCAGCAGCTGGGGCAACTGGAGAGACGTTGGACATGGCCACTGGCCCTTGCAGAGCCTGGAGCTGTGCGAATGCTGGCTGTCCATGGGCAGCATGTTCTCAGGTCTTTCCACAGATGCATTGGTAGTGTTTGCAGACCTGGTGGCATCATCACTGTCTTTGACAGTGGACAGTGACCCTAATGGAGGCAAAAGTTATCAAGGAGAAGAAATGTATAAGCATGCAGAGAGAGACAGGTAATGTGACTGTGTAAGCTTTGTTTTATTAGAAATCTGCTTAAAACCAGTTTCCTCTCATTCCCGGTATCTTGATTTCTTTCAATGTTCACTGGATACAGTCCATTACAAACGCATACAGCTCCTACTGCTACAGTATTTCACCTCATCACAATCTTTAGTGTATTTTGCTTTAAGACATTCCTACCAAATAGTTATGTTTTCATCCATGCTGGTTTGGTTAAGAGGTATCAGCCTTTGCTCACATGCACTCACATTTATGCCTATAGTTTCAGGTGGGAAACCATCCCCAGCATCCTGCTGTAGCACTTCACGGAGCCCCTCTAGGAAAGGCTCTGTAGCATGTGGAAGAAGGCAAGTGCGATATTTTCCCATGATGGCCTTGGAAAACAGATGCTTTTAGCCTCTGCATTTCATCAGTCCAAGAGATTGAATGTTTTCATGTGTCTGTAGCTGTGGGTGAGTGCATGGATAGCAATCCTCCACGCTGTGACAGCAATTCAGAGAAGTGCTTCAGAGCTCCTGGGCCACACAGATACATGCAAAGGTCCAAGGCACATTTATAACATTGCAACTGAAATTAGCTTGCAGGCGCTGGCACACATTCTCACCTCTGATCTGACTGTGACTCCGGGAGAGAGGAAGAAACTCCACACTTACATGCAGCCACTCTAACTTCAGCTGAGCTCTGTCTGCATGTAGCACTTCTTGGGCAAGTGCCCTCTTCAGTGCCTGCACACCCAGAAGAGTGCATCTTCCAAGTCAACCTTCTGGTAGTCTTAGAATAACTGCTGTAAAGGAAAGAGCAGGCTCTCTCACTGACAATTCTAATAGTCATAAATAGGTAATAAACCCATTGGTATGCACAGAAAGAAATTCTAACCGAATCCTTTCATTGATACTGCCTGAATTAGCACAGCATCCCAACAGGATCACAGACCCCACCAGAGCCACCCCACCAACTGACGTCTCCCAGGACAAACCTGCACAGGTACAATGCCCTATAAAACACTGAGGCTCTGGTGCTTCTCACTGTCAGGCAGTCTCCATGTCCATCTTGCTGGAGCACTTCCCAGGAGCTGCTGGAAAACTGGCTCTGTTGCTACTGACGCCTAGTGCAAATTGCAGACAGCAGAGGCTGCTTAAGATGGTGTAATCCTGCCCCTTTAACTTCTGGTTTTGGACAGTACAATTTCTTCCTTGCCTTTTTTTTTTTTTTTTTTTTTTTTTTTTTAGTATTTTGGAAGCTAATTTATTATCTAGACACCTTCACTCAGCAGGTTACCTCCTTCCCACTTTCAGCCCAGCTGCCATCTTCAGAGGCACCAGGCAGCCAGACGGACTGAGGGATGCACACATCTATTCACTGGCACTGTCTTTTGTGAAGGGTAAGAGAATAATATTGTCAATACCAGTGGCTGGGTTTTATCACCTTTTCTTTTTTAAATGGCAATCTCACATGTTACGAGGTTATTCCAAACCGAGCGTTTTTTGTTCTTTCCTTCTCAGATACAAACTGAGTTGGCTGGCAGAGTAAGGTGCTGCCTAGTTGTCATTGCTAGCAGTTAATGTATTGCTAGGTTTTAATGCAAAGAGGTATGAACTGGACAATACTTAGAAATAGATGCTTTTTGGCCCCCAAAGCTTATATGGAAGGATGGGAACAGGAGCATCAAAAGCTGAAAACCTTTCCGAAGCGGACAACAGTGGCAGCCCCTGGTTCAATACCCAGACCACGGCCATAGTGACAGAGGACACCCTCTGTCCAGGGCGAAACTGCCTTACCATGGAGCCCACAATGTTGGATTTGGAATCCAGGGCACCTGCTCCCAAAATTTTTTAAGTGTATATACACCAAGGAGTCAAGCAAGTAAAACAACAGTCGCCAAATTATTTGCATTCCAGCAATATACAACTGAAGTGCTAATACCTACCAGCTGTACTTACACGTCAGCTTTTTGAAACTAAAATTATTTCTTTGTTGTACCAAGAGGAGAATAGAAGAAGGTCAGCAAAGACAGGCTTAGTCCATGCTTAGTCCACTCCTCTGGTAAGAGGACTAGTGCAGGCTCTTAGTTCTTTCTTGCTTCAGGAGGTCTGAGAACGCAGGAGCCGGGCTCTGCTTCAGCACAACCTGGCATTAAAATGGATTTCTTCAAAAAGTGCCTGTGATAAAATAGCATCTTCTTACTGAGAAGACGTAGTCCCAGCAAGGACCAGGGTCATATCTGCTGATTTTAATGACAGAAAATGAGCTTGTGATTTATTACTTGTGCCATCATTGCAGAGTTAACTTGGCCAAGAGATAATTAATGGCAGATGTGTGTTTGAGTCCCCTGTGCTACTCTGAAAGTCTCACACTGTAATTGGTACCATTGCTTCTTGTAAAATAAACTGTACTCCTGATCCAGCTCAGAAATCAAATCACGGCACTCCGAAAGAAACGATTTACTTTAGGAAGTGGCCTTCTGATAGAGTGTTTTTAAAATTCAGAGGGTTTTAAGCAAGTTTCTGGCTTCCAGTGCTGTTACTCTCCTCAGTGTTGTCTGATTTCCCTGACACAGCTCTGTGCATTATGTAGCTGGTGGCTCTTGATGACGCATTTTGATGCATTCATCACAACCACACACTAGCATGAACCAGAGATCACCATATTTCTGGCTGTGGAGCTAGAATAAACATGGACCTGTGCCCAGACAGCGCTGGCAGTGGCTGGAAAACCAAGAGTTTCAGTCTAACAAGAGAAATGGGAAAAAAAGTCTGCTCCACTGAAAACATGGTGCAGGACGACATCTGTCATCATTCACTGTACTGAGGGCTTTCAGGCATCCCAATTTTGGTGTTCCGAGCAGGCCCTTCTCTCTCATTCTTCACAGTCACTCAGAAACTATTTCCCCATATCCTACTGATGCACACGTATCAGGCAGAGATGATAAAGAATGAGAGGAGGGTCTGATAGCTGAGCGGCTCTGCTGCTGTCTCCGTGTGTGGCCTCATCACGCCATGGCTCAGTTTCTCACTATAAAATGACTAACAGCACTTCTTTACCTCCCAGCGGGTTTGGGAGGACAAAAATGGCGACAGCCACAAAGTGCAAAGTTATTACAACCATCCAGCCAGAGAGACTGTCAGCACTAGCACATAGTCTGCTATCAGACATGGTGCCAAGAGCATTCCCAGCGGTTGCCCTGTCAGATGGAGCATGCTGCATGCTCCTCTGGCATAGATGCCTCTGGGCTTGGATGATTGAACCTCATACAAACCATTTTCTGTCCTGGAGAGACAAAGTAAACCTCTCCTACCAGCTTTCCCCAGTTCTTGCAGAAGGCAGCAAAGGAAATCTCTGACACCTTGGGCACGCTGGGAGAAACAGAGGAGGGGCTTAAGCCCTGCTCTGCAACAGACCCCTGATGGGAAGAAGCGGAGAAGCCATACTGGGAGCCTCTGCTCCTCCCTCCTCCACAAAAGCAACAACTAGGTGTGGAAAAACGCTGTTAAACCCTACACCACATCAGTTCTTGCCACAAGCGCTCCCTCGCCTCCAACCACCCTGAAAGCAAGCACAGTGTAAACAGTCTAGTAAGATCTATTCCAGGCGCCTGCTGTGGTGCATCAAGAGATCAACATATTAACTCTAAAAACCCCACTAATTTTAAGGAGAACTCAGTACTTAAAGTGAACGATGTTTTGCCTAGGTCAGCAGTTTGTCTCATGCTAGGGAACCAGGGAGACCTGTTAACAGCAGACTCTGGATAAGTGGGAAAATTATTCAGCGCTGCTTTTAAGGGACATTTGGATTACAATATTGCATGGGTTGGTAATACTTTGCTTCTAATCTTTTCAAATATATGTTTGCAATGGTTTGTTTACTGCTAGCTTTTGCCTTGCAATCAGACAAACACAGGCTTTGCTCTTACTGGAGCTCCAACTAAGCAGGCTAAGCCAAGTCAGACATTGCAAGAAAGATTATGAACAAATAGGTCTATCTGATGCAGGAGGTGTGTTTTGTTGGGGTTTTGCTGTGGTTTGGACATAAAGTATTACATACAATCAGGCAGTGAAGTATTACTTGACAAAAAACAAGAGAATAAATCAACAGGTCAAAATTATATAAAGTAAACTACAAGACCTGAGATGGATACAAAGCAGCTGACGGGGCAGGGAGTAGCAGAAGCAGGGACGCAAGTACACGAGGGAGCTTAGCACAGTGGAGTGAGAGGGATAAACATGCCGGAAAAAAAAAAGGACTGGCACCATGCCCAACACATGCATCCCGGAGCCTGGCAGACTTCCCCTGAGAACAAGTTTCACGAGTGAAGCTCCGTCAGTGAGACTGTCCTGCTGCTGCAGCCAAATGACAAGGGCAGCCAGCCTACGGTCGGCTGCGCCTTCTAGGCAAAGGGGAGGAAGAGGTGTGCATTACTCCTCTGACACCACAACTTATTTGTTTACGTGGCTTCAGCCATGCTGCGCACATACGCTTACAGAGCTCTAGAGAAATCAGCAGTGACAATCAATATGTGTTTAAAGCCAGCTTCTCCTATGCCTCCTTCATTCAGCCAGATGAACAGACAATGTATACTTCTCTTTAACTGTCATAGAGCAGTCACGAACAAATGTCATGAAAATCTGGCCCTGAAACAGTACGCAGAGCAAAAATTCGCCCTGGAGCAATTGGATGCTTGGGTGTATTTCCCACTTTTTTGATCCAGACGTACTAAGCAGCAAGAAAGCTGATGAAACCAGAGAGCTGGGAACTCCCCTGGTGGAGCAGAGACCCAGCTACCAGAGGTCTGTTGCTCTGAAGCATCTTCTCCGTGTTCCGGGGCAGACAGCATTGCTGGAGAAAAAAGGGACAGCATGCTAGGCTGCCAGGGAGCTGCAGCAAGGACAGTGTGTCGTGGCTTGCAGACACCAGAGTCTTCGCTTGCCACAGAAACCATGTCCCCAACCCTGGTTTGCGTCTGCTGTCTCCTCGTTCCTGAGCAACACTACACGAAATGTGTGGGACAACCACCTTGATCTAAAAAAAACCAAAAAATACCAAACCAGTGAACAATTCAGCAGCCCAGAGCTCCTGCCTTTCCTCAACACAGATTTATTTTGAAGCCCATTATTCTTATTTCCACCCCCCTTAATCTTGCCAACAATGGTCCAGGCTCAAGCTGTTTGGTTAAGGTGGGCTGTTGCCCCAGTTTTGTTCTGTTCCTATCTTCCCCCTTTACTTCACTCGAGGAAGATGCATATTCCGTTTCACATAAGCCCAAGCACATGTGAGCGATTATGTGTGACCAGCTACACATAATTATCTTTGATGTAGGCCTATAAATGATTCATTAAGATCTGTATCAGCTGGTTATTTAATGTGTCCTGCTAATTAAAACTTTGTGATAAAGGCAACTACAGCTTTTTGTAATTATGCCTCTGGACAGTGCAATGCACTTCCAACTAATATTTGCTATCCTGGGTGTAAGTTGACAGTTAAAGTAGGGTAGAAAAATACAGGTTAACTGCTGCTCTTAATTGCTCTTCATTACTAAGATTATTGTAGAATTTCGTTGTTCAACACCCTGGGACTCTTGCATAGTGTACATTACAGGCACCGTTAGATAATGACACTGAACACTGCATTATCCTTTTGTATACCTGAGAATTTTGTGAAAAACAAACAAAAAAGACTATTTCACCTAGAAGAAACGTGTCTGCAGTGAGGAGTGAATCAAAGACACATTTGAGGAAATAAGACACATTTGAGGAAACGCAGTGTGTTTGACCCTACAGGATCAAATCTACCATTTTTTGCTCATTTTTTGATCTTGCTAGGCTCACTCTAAGCTTCTCCAGCATGAGGTCCACAGATCCGAGGTCACCATATGCTGAATCCAGCTTCCATGGGTACCAGTAGGAAGAAACACAGTGTCTCAGAAAGCGCATTAGGTCTTGTTTCATTGGTCAGAAAGGGAGCTACACTAGATTTATGTCAGTGTAACTAAGTAGGTCTAATTCAGCTTGTCTCCAGTCTTGTTCTCAAAATATATTTGGCCACAAAGGGAGCATGCCTATGTATGAAACAGATAGATAGAGGTTTTAAAACATTTTCTTAGGATGGCGATCAATATAATAAAACATCAGTAACTAGTAATAAACGCTAAGTAAAAGAAGCTTTTCCTAAGCAGCTTATGCTAAGAACATAAACCTTGCTCCACTACCAAAAGACTACGTTAAGTGTTGTCCTTCTAATCTCATCGGCAGCCTGATATCACTGCTAGGATACATGCAAGAGTGATTGCCTCAGTGGTTCTTTCACTGCAAGTCCTGTTCAGTTAACCACGGTAGGAGACAACTGCCCTTGTGTTGACACTTGGCGTCTCCTGGAAGGATGTTCAGCTCACTTCTGCTGTCATCAGAGCAGGGCATGTTCCACCCAGAGGAATGACTCAGGTATAACTTGTTGGCTCTTGTTAGCCACAGAGCATTGCCCAAACCCTGAAGTCTGCATCCCATGGGAGCAACGCACTAATAAAATCTCTGGTTAGTTTCTACAAACACTAATTTGTGAAGACAAAATGAAAACTATAGAAGACAGAAGATATGTCTATCAAATGCATTTGAGTCCCCAAAGGTGACCTGGTATAGTCCGTACCACCCTGGCCAGCAGCAGTAACTCACCAGCGTAGGACAAGCATGAAGTAAACTCCATGCCGACCCTAAATGCTTTCTTCTCCCCACTGTCTCTTTCCAGCTTCTTATATTTAGCCCCATTCACATGGTACCACATCTTCAAAAGCTACTGTAGGACAGAGCTAGAACAGAATAGATAAAGTCTTTAAATATAATTTTGCTTTGGTTAACAAAGTTTTTGCTGACTGAGTGGCCTTGTACCTATAGTAGCATAAAAGTAGTATCTAGAAACCTTGGCTATATCAAAAAAGCTGTCCCTCATACAAGAAAGCTAACGAAGCCCAGTTTCCTACAGACCTGTGTCTCGGACCACATTATGGTGTCTCCTCTCTTTACTTTTCAGTTACTCTCACGATATAGTGGACGTGATTAGTCCTTAGTCACTCTTGTCTCAACTGTTCTTTGGCGTAAGTTGAGGTCTGATTTTCAAGCCAGGCTCTTCAGTGCCCTGTGGTACCAGCCATTGCCGGTTACATTACTGAGAGCAGCCTCTGGTGATTACTCAGGGGAGCCCTCACAGTGTAGCATTCTCCTCTATGGGAGCATTTCACAGGGTTTCTCTATCCAGTGATCTACTTTAATTAAACTGATAAGAACTTAACTGTGTCTGAGACTCCTACTGACAGTTTATCGAAAATGATTCAGACAGGTCAGTCTGAAATAAGGAGGCACAGACCAATGAATGCTTAAGTCTCAAGTCTCCCATGAGACAAAAAAGTTCACAAAACAGGACAGCCTTGTGTGTGCCAGCTCCAGACTGTGATGGCTGTGACAAAGCCAGCACATTGTTATTAGTTTGTAGAGAAGGTAGCTGGGCTTAGAAAAGAGGGAGACAAAGCTGAAGCTGTTCAGGAGTTCCTCAGCAAGCTCCACCCTTTGACGGGTGTGGGATGCAGCATTAGAATGACCAGATTTTTAAACTGAGTTTAAGCTCTGCTGCATTTGCCTTCAGCATAAAAACAAGCACACAGGTATCCCAATGGACTTATGGCTGTGATGAGCATGGTTTTTTCCTATGCATGTCTCCCTTACATCTCAGACACCTTTGTCCTTCTTTAGGAGCATCTTGCAGAGTGGCTGCACTGAGCAGCACTTTTCCCAACACGGGAAGTGAGGCAGCAGGCAAGCCAGCAAACGGCTCATCTGTAGGTAGCTCAACCCCATTGAGCTCAATCCCAAGCTATCGGTACGGCCTCCTCAGTAAACCACCAAGGACAGACAAGAAGAGGTACATTTCTATGGGGAAATAAAATCCAGTCAAGCTCACCTTGGCCTGAAACAATAAGAAAAGACGGATTATCCCTGTCAAGGCTCACACCTGAGCAATATTGTAGGGCCGTAGTTGCCTGTGAGTGAATGGCAGGTGTAGTCAAGGCTTGGAGTTAACTGTAGTTACGGATGCATGGCCATGCCAATGCAGAGATGGAGTACAAATGGGGTGCAATGGTAGCTGGAACCAGCGAGATTCCATTTGGCATGAAACTGGAATAACAGCAGCAGGAACACCTAGATCCTGAAAGGACAGGGAGGAGAGCGTGCCTTCTATCCTCAAGGGCCCTACGTTAGAACGGGAGCCTAACAGTTCAGAGGGGGGAGAAGGAAGACTCTACAGCCACTTACTGTGCCCCTGGCTCAGTGAATGACTCCATGGCTGCAAAAAGCGTTGACTCAACTTTCTGCAAGACTTTTGCAACTCAGGATTTTCTGCATTTTTCTCTTTGCATATTCTTTGGGTGCAGTGGCACTGCTGGAAAAGGCACAAATTCCCATTGCAAAACCTACTTCACTGAATAGCAGAGCCACTCAAGCAGAGGAAATACGATTTCCCACTTGTGCTGCAGTATCTCCCTGTGGCCTTTGGTTGACATCATCCTGGCGTTCTCCTCCAAAAGCAGGTGGTTCCAGGCACTGACCGATGATAGGAAATGAATTATCATCTCCTCTGAAAAAAATATGGAAACAGAACAGAATTAGATGTCTTACCCAAGGGCCATGAGAAGAAATGGGGTCAAATCCAGAATTAGAGCAAAAGTGCTCTAACAATAGGCTACAAGCTATAGGTTTGCACACTGTCTGGCATAACGTGGCTGTAATCCTGCTGAGGCCTCCAGGCAACACTGCAATATGCATCATCGTAATAATGAGTTTCTAATCCCAGTCTAATGCCCAACCCAGTAGGCACCGCCTGACTCACAGAAGGGATTAGTTGACAGATTGTAAACAATAGTTGTGGGAGTCGCTGGGCCCATTGCGTAATCCTTTTATGCTGAATATACAGAAATAGCTGAGAAAATTAGGAGCTTTTCCTGAGAACATAAGTAACTGAGATTTTCAAATATAAGTAAATGGGTATTCTCATTCTTCAGCCCCAGGGTTAACCCACCAATATCACTGCACACCATTCCTAAGTCTTTAATCAACCAGATTAACAAGAACGGGGACTCATCTTTGTACCGTGAGACAATAAAGACAAGCTACTTATAAGATGATCCTGTAAAGCACCCAGACTATGCCTACCTCTTCCCAGATATAGGTCCTACTTTGTTTCAACACAAAAGTGCCTCTGTCACAAGCCAGAATGTGTGGGAAAAGCAGGGGGTGCATGGGAAAAATCACAGAAATGAGAGAAATTAACATTTCTTTATATGAATGAAAAAATCTGAGGTCAAATAGATGTTTCTTCTATTAAAATTCATGCTACTAATCTAGAATTTAATTCCAGGAATAGCTGAGAGCTGGCATCTAGGGGACAGAATTGCCTGAGTTATCATAACTCAAGAGGAACTCATCTGAGGACAGACAGAGTGGCTCAGCCATATTACAGACCACACTCAGTCTAATCATTGTGCAGCTTCACTGAGCTTGGGCTTCATCATTCACCTCCAACAGAGCTACTTAAACCATTCCCCAACTCAAGTTAGAGGAGGGGGGGGGTGTGTGTATTAAATTGGAGTCAGTTAGGGACAGTCTTCAGGTTACACTTTGAGTTGATGAAGAAGAAAAATAATAGTTTGGGGGGGGTTAATTAATTTTCCTCAATATCCAGCCTTTATAATTTATGATGTTTCCATGTAACTTGCTTCTAATTTCCCTTTCCATAAGAAAAATAAGATATACAATAATAAGTCAGACCTAACACCTGACAATCTGGACTCTTTGGTAGAGGAGACAAAACAAGCCCTCAGGAAGAAGGGTTGTTCCTAACCTTGTCAGCAGGCATAAAGAAAAGCAAGGGGAATTATGTGTGCTAATTTTGTTATCTTTCTGAGGGCTTGCGATCTCAAAAACCCCCATGGATTTTTTGAGATGCTCCCCTTCTGCCAGTTCCAAATAGGTAGCGCGCTCCATGCATGTTCCTCAGATGAACAGCATTTAAGAGTGAAACACCAATGATGATAAATGATGAATAATAGTAAAATAACAATGGAAGAAGCAGTAGCTCCTGGTTCTCCACTTGCCTTTTATGCACTGTTGCAGCCAACTCCTTTTTGACCGAACAGGACAAATACTGGAGCATGGCTGAAAGCAAAGGACTTTTGCTACTGACTTCAGCAGCAGCAGGACAGGAGCAAAGCAGAGCTAAATGAAAGGGATGTCAGTACAACTGTCTGGGGCCTGTCAAAGAGACCTTTAAGCTTTGTGTGGTGGATGGCGATGGAGCCAACGGCAGCAACGAGCATTTTCTTGGTTGCATAGTTGGAGTCACACCTACCAGATGCACACAGGGTCTATGCCTTGCATGAACATCCTCAACAGCCTCTGATCAATAGAGTGGCCCGTGAACAATGAGGTAGATATTAAACCAGACATGCATTGCCAAGGTGATAGAGGGAAGGGAGCATAGCAGTGCTCTGTCTGGGAAAACTCCTCTGGCATCCCTTAGAATGGACCAGTTTAACTATAACTAATGGAGTTAGGTATTAAACTGCAAATATTGCTTACAGTTCCAATGTGCTGAAGTGAATATCCCTTTTATAGGAATGATTCCATTTACCCTTCTCTTCAAGCTCCAATATTCAGTTTGCTCACATGCTCAGAAGACAACTTCCCCGTAGCTGTCTAGTCTTGGTGGGTTTCAAATCACGGGAGCTGAACGTGAGAGAGGTGTACCAAACCAGGGACTACTATTTACAATAAGCTTACCTCTTCCAGAACAGAGAAAACAGCTAGAGAAACATGGGATCAAGTAGTTGTTGCTGGATCTAGTTGCTAGCTCTACTTGACTCAAGTCAAAGCTCACTCTCTCTGAATCCAGTGCCAAGTCTCCATGGGCTTCACGCAAGGCTGAAGTACACACAGGTTACCAAGAACACCAAAAGTAAGCACTGACGCACTTGACAAAGACCTGGAAGTAAAGTGCCTGAAATTAAAAATGTAATCAAGTGTGCTGTAAGTATCTATCAAACCTACAGACCTTTTTCATAAACATAACAGCAAGAGAACAGTAAAGGAGCTTTGTCATTAACTGTGAGATTTAGTAATTGCTTCATTTGTTTCCTACTAGGCCTGACAACGATCTAGTCCCACATGAAAGCAGAGAGGTTGCTCCTTACATGTAGTGCTGCCCGAAACAAACTGTGCTTTGATCATACTTCTGTACACTGGAGCATCCTGCAATCCATTTGTTTTCTAGATCGTGGAGTCGAAGGCTGTATCTGACTGAGCAGTTTATTATTCCTGCT
>NW_010417212.1:0-29872 GCF_000710305.1 Buceros rhinoceros silvestris | reverse complement strand
TCTTTCTTTCCCTGCTTCTTATTTCCAGGTGGGCAATAATCTGGATTATTTTTACGATTGCTGGAGTACCTTTGTAACGCAGAAAAGTCAGATCCTTTCATACCTGTTTGGTAAAGTAGAGGAAATCCTTAGAAAGACAACCCCTTAGATGGGAAAAGGCAAATGTTCAGCTCTGATCACATGGCTGCAAAGTCAAAGAATGTGAAATAAGACTCAAAAAACATGGTCCTTAAGCAATGCATGAGAACAAGACAAACCCCAAGGCTTTCCTCCACATGAAGAAATTCCTTCATATCCCAAACATAGCCAGAGATTCAGTAGTGTGTCTGGGAGCAAATATCACTAGGGCTGATCCAGCTTGGTTTTATCCAGGCCTGACGCACTGAAAAGATAATGTCAGGTTTTGATTTCACCTTTCAATAATTACACAAGGAATCTCCCACAGCAAAAAAAATTTCAAATAGTGATTAACCTTTTAGGGCAAAAGCCAGACTTTCCATGTGTTTGATCTCAATTCAGTTATTTTTTAATTTCCAGGAGCGGCTTTTTTTCTTCCTGTTGCTGCTTAGTTCACATAGATTCCTGTGTGGGTCCTAAAGATCTCCTGAAGACATGTCAAATCCTGCATAGAGGTCTGAAGTCCAGTAGGGGTTAATGCATTTAAGCTGTGAAAACATGTTTCTGTAAGTGGCAGCACAGCTATGTGGAAATCTTGAACATGAAATAATTTCAACTACAAGGAATGTCTTGTGGCTCTCAGTGGAGTCAGGTTGCTCTTTTCATTTCCATCCTCGGAGTGGTAGTGGTGGCTCACTGGGAGGGAGGTCAGCATGGGGTTATTACCAGATGAAGGCGCCAACATGCCAAGCATGTTGGATTTCCAGGAGTACAACTGGAGTTGTGGATATTCGGCACTACAAAGGGTCTGGCCTTTCAAATGCTTTTCATTCTTGCAGGCCAAAATAATTAAAAAGTCAGGGGATAACTTGTTTGCGTACTGTTGTTTCCCACATCCAAGCACTTTATGATAAATCCTCACAATGGCCATATAAACTGCTCCTAATCTGATTTGGCAAGCTGGCCCAATGATTCCTGCTTCTGATTAAAGTGTTTTGTCCTTCGCTTGCTGAGTGAAGACTTAACTCCAGTTAAGCCATCACACTGAAGTGATGAACAACAGACCCAATGGATCATTTACAGATACCAAACCTGGTTGTTTGGTACACGGCAGAAACCAACTCCCCTGGCAGCAGCTGCCTGCAACCTACTTCTCTGCATCCACCTTTGAAGACAGATTGAGGCTTTCTGGAAGCACCAGGTGTCCCAGGAGTGTGGGAGCAGTGAGCTGGGTCAGAAATTCAGCCTCCATAATCATAAGGTGAAAAACTGGGCTCAGTTCTACCAAATAAAGCAACAAGGCAGCAACTCAGAAAGGCAAGCAGCGTTTTTCAGTTCATTATGCAGCCTGGCAGCACTATTCTGCGTAATGTAGCTTTTCCCCACCCAAAGCTGTGCTAAGGTATAGCTGAAGGCAGACTGTCCAAAACAGCATTTTGGGATAAAACACTACAGCCATTGCAATGATCCAAAATCCAAGCACTAGATGTTCAGCATGAAAGATGCACTGAAAAAGAATGCAAATCCAGCTGAGCATGGAAATAAATAGTTACTGCAGTCAAACTATCTTGCCTCTGTTTTAAGGTGATTCAATATCATGACTATGAAACAAAACTAAAACTACAGCCATGTAAGTGTGATCAGAGTGTTATGGTCTGATTATCTTACAAAAATTTAATGTTTAAGATGTAAAAATTATAAATGCAGAGTAGCTAATAGAGTAGCTAATATATTTGTACACATGCTTTGTCAAGCGTCTTCCCCCCTCCCTTGTTCTATTGCCTGAGCTAGTGTATAAATATTCTTCTAATAAAAGAATAAGCTATCCTCGTGCAAGGTGGAGAGAGATTGAATTCTGATTAAGCCCTTAGGAAACCAAAAAAAAAAAAGGGATGGGTGAAAGAGCAAGACTGCTTCCCTATATCTTTTATTCTACTCTTGATCACAAATTTAAGTTCAGAAATGTCTAAATACTTGATACCATCATATCGTATCATACCATACCATATCATATCATATATCACCATATGAGCTACCTAAAGAACACAACAGGTGGAAAGCAGAGAGCAAGACCAAGCCTCTTTATCTTACTTCAGGAGCAACTCTTCTCCATGGAGTTGTCTGGAAGCTGTTAGGAAGGAGGTGTCCATGGGAAAACACATCCCCCAGTGAGGGTATTAGCCCTGTGGCCAGCAGCAGTGTGGGGAGAGGAAGGACAGGGAAATATCAGTACCTGAACTGCAGAAGTACATGTATTGCTATTTATTCTCAAGTCCTCAGCGCATCCGGCAACAGCAGCTCCTCAAAACCAGACATGCTGAAAGAGCTGCAGCTCCCTTGCTCTTTTTGCTACAGGGCCTTCTAACCAAACCCCTACGTGTGCTGAGCTCCTGCACGCACTGAGCTTCTGTCCTTCCTGATGTGTTTGCTTGTCATCAAACCTGCCAGAGATGGGAGCAAGAAGGAACTTGATGGCAAAAAATGATGATCACAGAGCTGTAACAATGTGGTTGACATCGGTGATGCTGAATCTGCTTGCTGTGTATCCACTTAGCCTCCTACAAGATGTCACACTCAGGACACACTCAGGACACTGTCCAATTTCAGCTTAACTTCTTAGTTTTCATTGCGCAGAGCAGTGGATTTTAAGACCGGGGAACGCTGCAAACCTAGAACACTGCAAACAGCATCCAGTATCTTTCTGCATCACTATACCTCTGGAGTTCAGACACAGAACAAATACTTCCCAACCTACAGATTTCTCCCATCATTTTCCCCTCTTTAGACAGGGAAACACACAGAGCTAAGTGTTTCATTATATGCTAAGATAGAAAGTACAATAAATTATATTTACTTATCTGGGCTCAAGGAGTCACGCATTCTTTTCTCCCATACTGTCCTTAGGAGTCAGCATTCCTCGTTCCTTCCCAGGCCACGAGCACTGTTCAGATCTTGTATGTAATTCTGGTCTTCCATACCTGTTTCCCACCTAGCATCATCTCATGCAGGACCTCCAGCCTCCCCAAGGTGTATAATCCTTAGCTGTTTGTGTGCAGTTTAACTATCCAGGAAACAACCAGGGAGGATTGTAAGGACTTTTGAAAACCTCTTTCTAAACAAAACCAAGTCACTTATAGATTACAGCAAGGAGATAAGGAGCCATGGAAAAGCAGACACTTGAACACATCTCCCTCCCCCCAGGTACCCGTGTTGCCAACAGGTCCCTGGTATTTGCAGGAAACGCAGGGACTCCAGGTCTCCTACTTCTACCTCTTGCTCCAGAGACCACACTGGTGCTCTCCTTGGTGGAGAGCATTTCTCTTTAAAACAGCCAGCCTGTGGCACTTCTGATCATTCCCCCTGTGCTAGGATTTTCCATGCGCTAGTCCTCAAGCGGAAATGCTGACAGAGCTATTTTGAGTCAATGACTACCAGTTGCTGCCAGGGCTATGCCAGGGTGGGGTTTCTCAAGGTTGATGTGCCTTGCTTCAGTGTCTAAGACTGAGCTGGTTTCCTGCTGCTGAAAATGAATTCATAGGCTGCCACCGATGCTTCCAAAACCCTTGCTGTCTTTCCAACTTAGGAAATGGAAAACAGAGGAGTTCTCAGAATCCGCCTTCCCTAAGTAGGGTAGGCAGCGCACAAATTGTACCTTACCGGTTTGGGCTTTAAAACCTTTGTGCTTCTAAGTTGAAGCCACAGCACATTTTACCACTTGCACCCTGTGAGAGCAGTTCTTGATCAAAGATGCATTCCCACTAGACTCCCCCCATACTCGCTGTGGGTACCTGGGATGGGATGCATCCACAGAGTGTGCACACTAAAAATACAAAACAGTGGGAAAATCCCTGTGAAGAAAAAGTTAGACTCATGTTTATATTTAGAGCTAGTATTTCATGTAAGCTGTGATGTTACAAAGTCAGGAGTGTATAGTATTACAAAGATATTTCTCCTTGCCCCTTTGTACATAGCTTGACAGAAGCAAGAGAAAATCTCTGACAGATGCTGATGAAATGAGCTATCTGGTTACAGAGCTGAAATATTTGGAAAGGACAAGAGAGAACATCATTTATTGCCTTTGTGAAAAGGGGATTTAATTTCTAAACTATCCACACGTGGCAACAAACAACCTTGTCTCTGCCCTCTGGTGACAGCCTGCAGGCACCATGCAATTATGATTAAAGCCTTTTATTGTTTTTGTCCCAGATTAGATTAAGTTGGTATTTAAAGATACAATTTTCTCATTGCATTGTCACGCCAGGACGGAGACATGGTTGTCTGTGCACTTTTACTGGGAAGCCAAGAAGAAATGAGTGCTTTGAGGTAAACATGACCTGCAAGACTCCTAACTTCCAGGAAGAGCAGGAGAAGTAATTGCAATACTTCTAGGTTATTATTATTATTTATATTAATCCTTAGTTTTCAGTTTAACTGGGAAAACAATTTGGATGACTGCGCACAGACACTAAAGACAAGGCAGGGAACAGAAAGCTACTGTGCTGTGTTTCTAGTGCTGCTATAGCAGAGGTCCTCTTCCTCCCTGGCCACAACAAGGCCAACATCCCTGCTCCCAAAGGCAAGGCCACCTCTGCACACAGCCATGTTGGGCACCTCCTCACGCTGCAGGATTGGGACATTTCTCAAGAATAAATCTTAGCATGCAGCACCTAAAGCAGGGGATTTATGGATCACTTTACACAGCGACACCTATGGTTGTATCAGATGATGACCTACACAAGGATCACTGAGTTATGCACCCTTCATGCACCTTCACGCACCCTAAAATAAAATGTCAAATATTGTTGTTAACATGATTAAGATTTTGCACAAATGGTAGCTCACTTGATGGCTCCAATGACACCACACATGGGTACACATCCCAAACCAGGGCGGTTCAGTGACACAGCAAGGGATCCATTGGTACAGAGCCACCATCTTTCTGGCCAGCGGCATCTCCAAGTGACAATGTGATCTCTGCCCCAGGCATTGCATGGGCTTTCCAAATAGTTCCTTGTTTATATTGTGATGGTTTTATCCAATCAACATCAGTCTCTGGCAAGTCTGATTTTGCTGCTGATTTCAACCCATCATTTTAAAGGTCAACATTAATTTGTCTTACAAACTAATTTTACTAATCTTTTTACATTTCACACCAATCACCTTAGAGCAACAATTTGTACATTCAGCTCTGGCAGCCTCAGGAATCAAGGAAAGGCCATGTGGACTTCAACACAAGAGCAGCAATGCCTGCCAGTTTTCGTCTGACACTCGGTGTCCTTCAGAAGACACCTTTGCTGGATGGGGGTGGTCTCGAAGCCAGTCCCAGCACCGCGGAGCTGAGCACAGCTTCCTAGCAGGCTGAGCTCCCCGATTACCTGTGGAAGCTGCACCCCTCAGCATCGAAAACCTTCACATTTCCCAGGCCAGTGAGATTACAGACATGGGGCTCTAGCCCTTGTTTTGGTGAATACTCAGTATGAAATACGTAACCGTCTGCAGGAACAAGGACTGAAAACAAGCTTTTTGGCTTGGATGGAAGAGCATCTTAATCTTCAGACTAGGAATTTGGTTTTTATCCCGTGGGTCACAGGGAATATGGCAGTATTTGTGTAAAGCAAGACAAGTTTGGCAGGAGGATTAGCCTTCAGAAGGGTATGGAAGAGACCCATCTTGGAAATGGGAAATGGAGATTCAGCTGCTTAGAGGTCGAGGAGAAAACAGAGCCCAAGTCTTGCATGGTCCAGGAAAGCACATTCAGGAATGTCCATTGAGAAAAGCCAAACACAATGCCAGCCATGTGCTACAAAACTGAAGCAGAAACGCCTCTGGCAGCCTGGTTGGGTCCCCAACTACCTACCCATGGCCCTGTCTGTGCATGATGTGCCAGCTGTCTCACAAGTTCTCCGTTCAGGGCTTTGGGACACCCCTTCTCAGGCACACAGTGTTTTGCTCAGCCCCTGATGTAGCGTCATCCCTGGCCGTGGGGTACCAATCCATTTGAAGGGCTGGGGACAAGCCCACCTCCACCTCTTTGCAGCATGCAGCTGCAAAGCTTCCCAGAGCAACAGGGCTGACTCACATAATCTGCCATGCAGCCCTGGGTGCACAGGTCCCTGCTCGCCCGTATATTTTCCTCATTACAGATGTTTGAATCACGTCACACCAATTAGCTGTACAGGAGGGACAATGGAAGGTGACTTTAGTTTTGACGTCTCAAATGGCGTCACCTAAGACTTATCTAAGCTGCTGACTTGACCATATTTAACCCGCTATAATTATAGTAATTAAATGCAATTGTTCATAATTAGGATATTTACAACCCAATATTTTTCAGTGCTGCCCGCGATACATTTTTATTATATGGAGAGTGTGAGGTATCTGTGCTACTCCAATATCAAGAGTACTCGTGGTGAATGATTTGACACAAGTATTAACTTTCTTAAAGGAACAAACCTATGGCTAATTTTGACTCCAAGCTAATTAAAGGATATATGTGCAAATTCTCAAAAAACTCTCTAGTAAATGTTGCAAAGCTTGTAGAGGACAAATTCTATTTTTCATACAAAAAAGATTATGAACCTAGCCTTACGTACGAAGTAGAACTCAATAATAACTATAGCATCATGACTATAAGCTGTAAAAATATAGTAAAAATAAATAAATAGATTAGATAACAATCACCCTGTTTATTAGCTGTATTCCAGCGTTACAAAGCAGATGGGTCTAAGTGTGAGACAGACCTAAGAAATGCCATCAGAGTGAGGAAAAGATGAAAAGGATGAAAAGGAGCAATGCATGTATTTAACTTTCCCAATTGTAAGAAAAAGGATCAAAGGTGACAACAAATAGTTAACTGCCCAAACAGTTTCATAGATTCATGTGTGAAGGAAAGAAGAAACATGAACTTGAGCTGACAATGTGTGCTTGCAGCCCAGAAAGCCAACCATATCCCAGGGTGCATCAAGAGAAGCACGGCCAGCAGGTCAAGGGAGGTGATTCTGATTACCTACTCTGCTCTGGTGAGACCACACCTGGAGTACTGTCTCCAGCTCTGGAGTCCTCAGCACAAGAAGGACATGAACCTGTTGGAGAAGGTCCAGAAGAGAGACACATAAATGATCAGAGGGCTGGAGCACCTCTGCTGTGCGGGTAGGCTGAGAGAATTGGGGTCGTTCAGCCTGGAGAAAGAGATGGCTCCAGGAAGACCTTATTGCAGCCTTTCCGTGCTTAAAGGGGGCTTATAAGAAAGCAGGGCCTGTTGTGACTGGACAAGGGGTGATGGTTTTAAATTAAAAGAGAGGATATTTAGACTAGGTAGAAAGAAGACATTTTCTACACTGAGGGTAGTGAAACACTTGCGCAGGTTGCCCAAAGAGGTGGTAAATGTCCCATACCTGGAAACATTCAAGGTCAGGTTGGAGGGAGCTCTGAGCAATGTGATCTAGTGGAAGGTGCCCCTGCTCACTGCGGGGGCGGGGGAGGGTGTTGGACTAGAGGACCTTTGAAGGTCCTTTCCAATCCAAACTATCCTACGATTCTATGATTAGAAACAAATAGGTAAGCAGGTTGAGATGACACGACAAGGTACAACAGCTTGGAGCTGAAAGTGCAAAGGAGACATTTTCGTAAGTCCCATTTTAATCCCTCTTCCTAATCCGAGAGACAGTAGATGGCTCAGAGGGGTTTATCCAGCCCACCACTTGCCAAGGAAGGCCCAAGGGACTATGACTGTTTCTGTCTTACAGTTATTTTACTGTAAGAATTTCCCACATTTTGTACAGAAGGAAGACTCCCAATTTGTTTCAGGAGTTGTGCGCAATCAGGTCCCAGATTTTATTCTTCCTGTGTCTATTCAGAAAGATACCTAAGAATCAAAAATCACACCCTTTTACCATGAAAATGCATAAAAGAATGGCAGCCAGGTTTCAGGACATCGTTCATCAATGAGACCTCTTCCAGCAGTCACAATGGTGCCACGTAATGAGGCCAGCATATGTTGATCCAGCAAACCAGATACCAGAGGAGCCACAGGCTTGCTGCATATGGAACCAGAAGCATCAAAACACCTTTTTCCAACACGATGGGTTTGCTCTGCCTGGCATGAGCTGTTGCTTTCAATCCTTTGGAAAAGACAATGATGCTTCCTACACACGACTTTCACACACTAAAACGTGCCTGCAGAGTCTTATATCAGGCATTATAGTAAGATACCAAATCCAGTGCAGCATTGGCAGCACCTACCCAATTGATCAGATTCGCTACCTGCTTGCCCAGCCTGTGCAGCCCTACAGCAATATCACCCCCTGGACAACATTATGCTCAAGGGTTAACTTCAGCTGTAGTGGCAGCGCAGCAGTGCCCCAAACATGTAGCTGGCCTGGATACCAGTGTCTTCTGCAACATGCTGTGCTGCAGGCAGCAAAACCTCTCCAGGGCCTGATTACTTCTAATTATAACGCCTGACAGACATTCGATGTTTTGGCAGAGTTTGGCACGATATTTTATGTTGCTCTGGATTGACTGAGGGAAGCAAACGCCATCAGCTGAGCAGCTTCGAAGGCGCATTCATCAGCAAAAGCATTGCTCTCCAATTAGCAAGTCTGTCCCTTCTGCCTGAGCACCGAAGTGCTGAAAGAACAACTTTCCACCAGCAAGAGGTTGAGCAAAAGCTCCTGCATCTGCCACCACTGGGTGAACCACAGCAAGGTGGGGGGCTCTGTGGGAGGGCAACACTAGCAGAGATGTCAGGCTGGAAAAAAAGAAATCCCTACTGCTGTCCCTGCCTCGGGCATCCAGGCTCACCAGCTACATAACGGGCCCTTCCTTCACCACTCATCCTTTGCCTCATATATTCATGGGAGAAATTTCTCAAGGCAGAGGGTGCCTTTAATATAAGGCTGTGTGATAGGGCATCCAAGGGAGCCCAATTTCAAATGGAGCTGCTACATAAATGATTATGACTGATCCCAGCTTAAAGTGATGTGGGAAAAGACCTGCATCCCTTCTGGAAAATTACAGCTCACACCTCTCCTCCGTTTTAAAGCTGCTGTGTGTCTGATAGTCCACCTTGCAGCTTGCAGCTGTAAGTGAGCTAGCTGGAGCGCCAGTAACAGCCTTCCCACTGGAGCACAGAGCCCAGCAGCCACCCATTCGTACCCCTGGGACCATCACTCTCTTGTGACCAGACACCTCAACAACCATCTAAATAAGCCCCCCAACTGGGTCCCCTTTTCTGTCCTTCAGCCTACAGTTTAGGCACAACTGAATGGCCTGCATTTGCAGAAGGACACTTGTACTTGTTTTAAAAAAACATTTTACTGACTCCTTCAATGGCATGTCTCAAACTGATTTAGGAAGTGGGTTTGTGCCATTTTTAAATGGAAAATACTTGAGTTGCTCATGAGATGCTGAGAGCTGTGTAACATATGCAGAAAATCTATCAAGTCCCCATAGAAAAGATGGCTAAGTGTGGCTCTGTTTTTTTTTTAAATGTGCTTGAGAACAAGACTTCATAACAAGCATTGCTGAGAATCTGCAATTGTCACAAAAGGGTGTGGAAATGTAAGCACTGTCTTAGAAGAGCCTCTCTGACATGCTTAAGAAATAAAGTTACAACAGCCCCTTCAGAGTAAACCTTCTAAAGAAAATCTAGCTGGATAGATGTATTGCATATACAGGCAGAACATTCAGCTTCAGTCCTTTCCTGGGCTCTGGTACTGCTTTCTTTTGACCTGAGATTTCCCTTCTATTTCTTCAGCTTTTACCTGATGAGTTCCTGCTCACATACAGTCCTATTCACACAGCTGGTCACCCTGAGCACTAGCTGGGGCCCTCTCATTATTTTTAATGATCTAGCAAAAGATCTGATAGTAAAAACAGTGACTTCTGAGTAAGAACATGCAGAGGCTTAGTACACTTAAGCATATTAATTTCATAGCTCTAGTGGATTTGTCCTAATAATCACAAGCATCTGAGTAACAACTGCTCTTCCCCATTCTCCTCCACCCTCATTTACAAAGCAGTGAAATGAATGGAGCATGTATCTCTACAGGTTTGCATTTTCTGTTCCCCACCAACGCTCATAGTCCCAGCAATAACCGACTCCCACTCCCTGCTTCTGGTGGCCATATGCATGTGCAAAGACATCAGACCAGCACTGGCTGGACCAAACTATGAGCATGGCCCCCGTGGTGGACTCTGTCTGGGGTCTTTGATTTAATAAGCCTCTTCATAGATCTGCAGAGAATATACAATTAACTTTGAGGCTCCTAAGTTTCTCTCAAACTCTGCTGGATATGGCCAGTGGGATCAAAATTTAATGGTGGTGACAAGTACCCATTTCCCACTGCCCTGATACAGGGGGCTGGAAAAGCTGTCCATTCCACAACTGGGGGCAAACTATTCCACTCTCTTGTGGTGCCCACCACCCTTCATCTCCTTCCACTACCTCTCCCCATGAAGTGGGTTAAACCACTGCTGCAATGTCATGTTTCTGTGAGGAAGACTGGATAAGGCTGAGAGTGAAGTCTCTGTGCCCACAGCCCCTGCAAGGGCATGGCTACCTGCAAGCAGGGTTGCAGTGGGGATCTTTTTTGGGATGTTATTCCCAGCCAGCATGCCCTTCCCTCTCACACTCTGCACAATCCTCCCAGCCCATTTTTCAGTCTCCTGTCTTAATTGGATGTGCTCCAGATGGCAGACACCTGCACACACCTCTACTAATTACACTGCACAAATAAATGCTTTATTTGGAGAAAATAAAAGAGGAAGAAATTAACTCATCACCCTCCCCAGCTGTATTACCAGGGTGTTTTACAAACACAGCATCCCTGGCAATGCCCCCAAGCTTTGGGAAAGACACGAAATAAAGTCACCTGTGTATGACCTGGAGGCTACACAGCTGCTGGCAAGGAGGCCCCAAGCAGCAATTTAGGATGCTCCACGCTTTCTAAGTGGAGAGCTGTCCTCAGCTTTAGCTAGAGGAGTTTCCTCCATGGGAAGAAAATCTCCTTGTTACCCAGGGTGAGGAGGGGCTGTGAACAACTGGCATTGAGCTGGCCCTCCAGGATGACCTCCACATTCCCTAGGTTGTCTGATCCATACACCTGCACCTCGATATTTAAGAGACGCCTCCCTGGGTTGCTAGTAGCTTGCTCTATTCTTAAAGTGAACCCAGATGCTCCTACCAGAGCCAGTGCACAAAGCTGCTGGCATTTGAAAAGCATTCAGGAGACAGTCCACCCTATAAGGCTGGGTGGCCCCAGTGCCAGCCTGCTTTGTGTCCATCCTGGCCTGGGAAACATGGCTTCTTTTCCTGCCGCCTCCTCCGGCCACTGAGCTTCCAAATACAGCACAGACAGTGTTATTAATATAACAAGTCCTCTGAAGAGCTACAGAGAAAGAGGCTTTTGGAGGAGGAAGAACAGTACAGGGGAAATGTGATACAATTAATCAAATTTTGCAATACAAAAATTCTCACTTTGGTTCTCCAACTTACTGCTATTTTTTCAAAAAACAAAGTAAAACAACTTTGCTTTTGGAGGTGGAAAATAAACGTGTCATTTCAGACATTGCCCATCCCCCCCCCACCGGATGAGATCAGGCCCATATGAAATCCTGGAGGCATTTGGTAGAGTGAGAAAAAGCCTTACCTGGGCGTGGGGTTTGGAAGGCAAAATCACGGTCTGCAGGATAGAGGTCAGGGCTGAGAGCCCTCGCTGCTGGTCACGTCAGGGCTGAGAGCCCTTGCTGCTGGTCACAATGAAGCAAATGGTTACTGAACTGTGTACATGTCTGCAAAGAGTTTCAGTGATCAGGATTTTACAGCAATATAGGTTACAGAGAGGGGATGAACTCCAGGCTGCCAGAGCTGGCTAGTGGTCATGGCCTGCGGCTGTTGTTCTCACACCACACCGTATAGTTCTCAAAGGGCTCCCAGGAGCACCCCCTGGCTCCCAACCTCAGATCTCAAAGTAGAGCCCAAGAATTGCTGCACAAGCTGCTGCAGCTGCAAGCTGCCTCTGCCAGCTGTGCTTGACAAGTGGGTCAAGGGACCTTGGGCTCCTCAGACCTTCAAATGAGTGGGCTGAGACCTGGACTGCAGCCCCATTAATGAGAGCTTCAGTCACCCAGAGATGATTGCATGTCCAAAAGACACCTGAACATACACTGCTTGCTTCTGCACAAATCTGCTTAAATGCACAACCCTGGTTTCCAACAACAATCAAAGAAAATTTGAAGCAGACACATCAGCTACAGGGAAGAATGGAAACAAATCTCCAGAGAGCAACACCCACCCTTGTTGGTCAAAAGCCCTGAGACAGTCACCTGCTCAGGCAGGCTGTGCGCTGTACATATTGCACATCTTGGAAACCAGGTTTTGCCAAAGAACCAGGACAGTGATTCTGGCATAAGCTCAGGCATTTCTCCTTTCCAAAGGCACCTACTTGGGAAGCAGGGCCTGACTGGTAATATGAAAGAGATAAAATAAGAGCAAAAGTGAGGAAAATAACCACAGAACTTGCAGGTGCAGAGACAAAGCATAATTATGCACACACATCTTTAATTATTTCATACTCTTAAAATGGGAAAAGGCTTCACTCAAAAAGATAACTTCCTTTAAAAAATGGAAGCGTTATTTATTGTGAGGTTTTTCTGTATTTCAAGGATGTTCTTTAAAGGTTCTAGTGTTATAAAAGAGTCTTTGACTTTTCTATCTCTCTCTGTCTTTGACTTCCACAGCTAGGAGAAAAATCTAAGGGCCTTAAATAAGTTTAAATATGAAAGTCAAAAAAAGGCTTTGAAAATAAGCTGTGAAAAAACACTCTGTGTTTGAACTCCATGGAGAAAATTAAAATAAAAGGAATGTGTAGAGCTGAAATTGTAATACATCAAAATTTTGTATGTATCTTTATATATATATATATTTCAATCAGAGGACTTAATGTCTTACTGCTTTCAATGGGACTTTTGTTTGTGTAAACATGGAAGAACAGAGCTCTGTTTCTCCCTGGCTCTGTGCTTTGTCTGCTATCTCCAGTCCCCCAATCTTTACTCCAAACCAGGGTAGGACACCCATATCCAAGAGCAACTGAGATCACTTAGGACGGGAGCATGCTCCTTTGTGCGGTACTGCCAGTGCCAAAATTCCAGCTCTGCTGAAATCAGTAGCAAAACTGCCCACCTCCAGTAGAGCTGGCTTTCCACTGCTGGGCATACAGGGTTGCCTTGCTGCCTCCTCCAGCACCTTGCCACCCCACAGGTGGTGCTTGTGCCACAGAGACTTTGCTTTGGTTTTCTCACCTAGGGACAAGGTTGCTCTTGCCACAGCCTGAGCTGCTGTCAGGCTGGTCCCCATCACCTGCAGCATCCAGACTGGAGGGAGGCAGGGCCAAAGGCTGTGGGGACACTGACCCATGTTGAGCACCATTCTCAAATGATTGCTTTTTCCTCTTCACAGATTGCTTGATGATGGGTGCATGAAGGTCTCCGTGACAGATTCATCATCGTCATCGTCATCGTTCATGGCCAGCCACACCAAGGTGTGTTTCCTAGAAAGATCTGATGAATGATGCCTCATCCATGCTCCATGTCCTTCAGCACAAAGGGCATCATCCCACAGCAGGGAAGCAGTCCCCTGCAAAAGACCCCAACTCAGCTAGGAACAGCAGACATATTCTGCAGGTTTTCTTACACGCACATATATTTTTCCTGCTCCTTCTATCTGCCAAAAGTCTTAAAATATGGCCCATCAACATAACATTTGAGCACAAGAATATATATGGTGGACACTGCAGCCCCAGTGAAGTGTTCCCCTTTGGTGTCAAGGAAAATAATTTATAGACAACAAAAGACTGGACAGTAATT
Source organism: Buceros rhinoceros silvestris (assembly GCF_000710305.1). Lineage (NCBI taxonomy): Eukaryota > Metazoa > Chordata > Aves > Bucerotiformes > Bucerotidae > Buceros > Buceros rhinoceros. The sequence continues at coordinate 15,889 of NW_010417212.1, read as the reverse complement.
CAAGGGAACACACAAAATGTTCCTAGTAATTGAAAGGCAGAGGAAGGAAATTCCTGCCACTTTTACTATTGTGGTTTGTAGGAGCAAAGAGGAAGATGGCTGGAAAGAGTCTATTTTAACAACAGTACTCACTTACTAGCCAGAGAGGGGAGAAAATTGTTGGAGCTTCAATGAGTGTCTTACAGCTTCCACAGTACCTCGCACAGGCCTCCAGGGGACAGAGCTGCAAGTGTCGCACTACAAAATGTCCTTTCTCTCCACATTTCTTCTCCAGAATCTCCAGTCTTGAAGAAACCTCTTGCCTCCATGCCACAGCTTCGCTCCCAGGAACACAGTTCCCACCTGCATGAGCCACTGTGGACTTCTCTGCCCACCAGCACTGCAAGAATGCTAAGTGCTTCACTGTAGTATTTTTTTAACTCTCCTGTAGAAGCAATTCTTGTTCTACCTGGGTTAACTTTCTGAGGGAGTGAGAGACCTGCTTTCTGTCCTCATCTGTTTCTCTTCCAGTCACAGAGAGACCGTGGTAGTGCCTTTTGCTTTTGGTATGAATTAAAACGCACCAACCCAGCTTTTATCTTCTGGCCCCACTGATACAGCTCTCTTTTGAGAGGCAGGATCCCTCAGTGGAGAAATTACAGCAGCCAAGCAGTGTTATATCACTGGAGAGAATAATTCTCTGAAATAAAAGCTAAATGACGGAGGGAGACAGAGTGGGTGACTGTGTACATAAACATTAGACTTTGTTTGCTAATACAAGCAGCTCTCAGGGTGAGAGGGGAGTAGCAGAAATGTTCAGTTAAACATTTAGCTCACTGGGTTTACACACAGTGACATACTCAGAGGTGGTGTTTGCATGGCTGACACTATTGGCAGGGTTGGATCTTTTAGGGATGTTTTCCCAGAGCATTTTTCTTGCCAAGAGAATCTTTAGTGAAATTGTGCAAGTGTAACAGATCCATCGTTCACATAAAGAACTGTGCAATTTTTCTTCCTTCTAAAGAACAGCTTGTCCCCCTTTTTATAAGGTATTAATATAGGAGGACCTATTCCTGACACTTAGATACAGCTTCTCTGGTTTCCCAAATGGGTTCAGTTGTCATCTGATGTAAGTCAGCATGTTTATACAAAGGGAAAAAGCAAGCCTGTGGAGGTTTCTCAGTGTTGATTTTTCTGCGCCTTTGTGACTGGGCTTTTTTGTGACAGCAACATGTAAATGCAGGGAGCTTTTTCTGGTTTTGGGTTAAAAATGCACAATCATAGAAAGATAGTACTCATATTTTATATAGTATCTGTGGTTATCAGGGGGTTTATCAGGAATATCAAAAGAGACTGCTCAGCTCCTGAAGGCTAGGAGTTCCATTGCTTGAGATAAGGCACTAATGTAAATCAAACACAGTGAGGTCAGCAGAAGGGGGAGGGAGGGAGCAGGTTAAAACCCGTTCATTTAAACAATGAAAATGTTTCTTCGATGCATATATTACCCTAGAAAAATAAACCCCAAAGCCAAGGACTCTCTTAGAGCACTTGCTGCTGCTGTTAGAGCACGGCACTAAAGGGTGCAATGGGAACCTTAAATTAACCAGAAACTCTGCAGAAATTAAAGTTGAATTTTACTTTTTGCAACCCAAAAAAGTAAATTAGATAAATTACTGAAAAACAGAGCAGGATCCCCAAAACTGCCTCAACTTTGCCAACTTAGGTCTCACATACATTACAATGTTTTGGTAGACAGTGTTTTGCCCAAAGAGACCCTGGGGTAGGATAGTCCAAGGAGGTCAGGTGCCACATCAGCCATGTGCTTGAGGATGACATATTTCAGGTGTGCATTTCACTCCTGATCACCTGTGTGAGTCACCTGCATAATTGACATTATAGCTCTGAACAACAGGGCCTGATCCTGCTGCAGCACAACCATCCTCTGGCCTCTTAAAATCATGAGGAAAGGGCTCAAAAAAGCACTTGTGATTTGGGTTTACTAGGACAACCTGAAATGCCTTTACTTACCTTCCTGTGCCTGGGTCTTAGGGGTCCCCTTTTTCAATCTTGTCCACAATTAGAGGTAGAAACTTTTTCCTCTTTTTTTCTGATAGGACAACAGAAACGTGACAGGAATCTCAGGACTGCAAGAACTGCAGCCATAAAAAGAAAAGCACAAACACTTGGGTGCACAGGTTGAACCTGTGAGGCCATTGTGAGAAGTGCTATTTTTTTCTGTTCCAACTACAATTAACTGGAGCATTGCTACTGGTTCCAAGGCCAGCAGGACTGCCTTCTCCTGCCTGCTGAGATCTGTGGCAGGTCAGTTTCAAGGGGATGAATTCCAATTTAATTAAGGGAAAACAATTTACTTTAAAAAAAAAAAAGCCCAGCCAACAAACTGTTCTTACATTTCTCTCAAAATGAACACACACATCATATAAAAGCCAAAAGATAACACAAAGAAACTTCACTGTTGTCTATTCCTAGGCGAAGCTGGAAACCCATTTGATACTATGTTTTAAAATAACATTTTTACCAGCACTGGATACCCAAGTGGGATGGATTTTTTTTTTTCCTGCATGTAGAGTACCCATTTCCTGTCTTAGGTCACAAATGTAAATACAGAAATAGATCATTCTGAATTGGTCTGTTTACGATGATTTATTTAATGGCTAACCACAGTGTCTTGGGCTACTGATACATAATTTAAATATGTCACACAAATACAGCACTTTGTTTTCAATTCATTTTCTGTATATATCCAATAAATTGAGCATACAAAAATAATAAAGGAAGCGAGGCCTTGGTTATCGATTCTGACAGGGTTCACAGTCCTTCTAAATGTGTCTTTAAGCCATTTTACCTTCCATTTGAACAAAATGCTCGTGACAGGCATGGCTTAAACTGAGCCAAAAGAGCTTTAAAATAAATAGTGGAAGCTGCTCGCTGAAGGTTGATGCAAGGTCTAAGTCCCAATCCAGCAAACATCCCTGTTTCCCTCAGGAGTCCCAGTCCTGGCAGGCTGAGGATTCCCAGGACCTCTTTGCAAGCTGGGGTGAGGGTCACCAGTAGACCACTGCTGGAAAGAACCCTCTGGCCTTGAAATTCAACTTTTAGCATCCCCACTTCTAAATCTGGATTTGGGGCCCATTGGCTCTTTGCACGGGGGTGAATGTCCCCACTGTGCCCCCCAGAGGTGCAGAACAATCCTTAGGGATTGGGGGATGGAGAAACAGAGAGCTTTCTGTTGAAGTTCTGCAGGACCATTTGTGTATCATGCTGTTCTGCACTTTTGGTACCCATATTAAGGCTCTTTGCCCGTAAAAGCATTGCAGCCCATATTTCATGCTTACACTCATTTAGGCTTTACCACTGGATCCATTTCATAATGCAATTAAAAGCCACTCTAGCATGCAGCATTTTAAGAAAGAATGCACCTTTAACATTTAAGAATACGCTATCTTGCTGCAGGAAGTCAGACCTTCAATGAAATCTAGTCTGCTTTGATTAATAATTGATAACATTTTTGCATAGGGAAGTAAAAACAAAAAGAGACACTTTCTATTGATCTGAAAAACTCAGGTAAATGAAACATGAACCTTTTTGCCTACATTTGTTAACTATTGATACAATGCCAATACTGAGCAGAGGCTATTTTGCAACACGTACAAATTTAAGGCTGGAAATAGAGAAAGTCTTACACTGCATCATGTTCAATGTCTTTGAAAACTTATTTTGATGTTGAACAGCCAGACAACCTGTGCAAACTGACAGTTCAAGGTTACGCACATCTTCCCTGAGTACTTCCCTGAGTATTGCAGTGTTTTCAACACACGAGAAGTAGTGGAGGTTGTGCAGGCACTTAAGTGAGGGGAAGTTTTAAAGACTTGGGAGTAGATCTTGAGCTGGGGAAAAAGAATAATTTAGAAAGTAGTTTGTTAGTCTGACCTCTGTCACTTACAATTTTTTAAAACATATATTGGAGGAAATAATAATCAAGATGCAGAAACAAAAGGAGCCAAAAATGCAATGTGATTTTAGGAAAGATAGCTCACATCAGACTAAACTTGTTTGCAAGTCTGCTTGTCTTGATCAGGGAAAAGTGGTAGATCTAATCTACATGGACTTTCGTTGCATTTGACCTAAGCCCACACAGAGAAGCCACATGAGCTGTTCTTTGTTTGGGTTTTGGGTTGGTTGTTTATTTTTTTTTTTAATTAAATGCCAGTGCTCCATTTCACACCAACAGGAGATTAGTCCTCTTCCAATTTCAACAGCTTTTACTGAGTTTGCAGGTTGAGTACTGATAAAGACAGAGGGTCTTCTCCAAACAGAAGTGACTGTGGCTTCCCTGTGGCTGACATCAGACCCAGTGGACCTGAGCAGGACCTGATGGCTGTCACCACAGGGGTACAATGTCACCCTCCACAAGCCCGGGGCTGCTGGTGGAAGATTTGTCTGGATAAGGAGCAGCAGTTTGCTGCATTTGATCTGCAAGAGCCAAGGTGAGGGAATTATAATTAACCAGCAAGGATGCACTGGGAGGGCATTTCTAAGCAATAAATATTTAATTAGAAGAGCTGAGAGGCAGAGGCAGTCCATAAAATAAGACTGATGAGTCACTGACAGTCAGTCTATGCCTTCTTGGTGCATCAATACTTCTGTTGGAAGTTCACAAAATTAAAAATATTACTGGGTCAGATTTGGCCCCAGAAGTTTTGAAAAGAGGTAAGAACAGTGGAATCATTCCCATGAGATCATTTTCTCTTCCCAGTTGCATTTAGCTAGTGGCAAGTACTGCTGTTGTCCAATGTTTCTGATCCTGTCGCTTCTTGCCAAGCTCAAACTCCCTTTTCAGACCAAATGCCCTGTGCTTGAGAATGGCTGATTTAATGCACATGAACATTTACAAACATGCCCTACTAAAAAAAAAACGACATTGCACACAATTCTCCCTAACACAAATACAAAATGGAACAAATCTCACACGAGAGACGTTTGGTACTGTCAGGAGGAGGGCAAGTCAATACCATCAAGATGAAGAACGACGACAACAAATCAAACTAACCAGAAGCACCAGCCCCTCTGAGGCTTTTGTTTCTTGTATTTCTGTGTCATGCTCATACCAACTGGAACACATCAATGGTAGAAAGCAAAACAGAAAACAGGTTTAAATATATAAAATTAGTTTGGTGTACGAAAAGCAGTTAAAGTTGACTTTGCTCAAGTGAGAAGTGAATACATTCAGATAACTTACATTCACCTTTGACTACAGCACTGCGCAGGCCAGAGCTCAGAAAAAAAGCTCAATAGTTTCCTTTCCCTGGAGAGATCAGTGGAAAGGGCAGGTATCCACCACAGTAACTGATAAGTTACATGTCCAAAGATTGTTGTGTTTTGACACGCAACATTATCTTTTATGTCGAAGGGGTTTAGTCTGCAGTTTTACACCTAAGAAATGATTCTGTGTGGAGACGCCTGGGCACGCATGGATCACTCCTAGAAAGAGCAATATCACAACAGCTGCCAGGCTGTGCTTTGGTTTTCATGGAGTTGGTAAGTCAGTATCTAGTGATTTCCCACGTGATTACAGCTAAGGATGCCAAACTAGACTCCGTGTCTATGCCTGTGCCAGGGCAGGTATAAGGCAGACGTGTTTCATGGTCCTCCCCTCCCTGCCAATGTAGTTACAACCAATGAGTTAATTCAGTGTCATCGAAATCCATGAGCATTGTGCATTGACTTCAGTACAGACAGGATCAGACTCTGCACCATATTACTGCCTATAATCTACCTTACAAGATAAAGAGTTAAATATATATATATATGAATATCCTATCGACTATTTCTAAAGCATATCTCATTTTCAAAACTGACTTGCAGTGAAAGGCTTCCACAGCAAGTAGTTTTTTGAGGATGTAGTCTGAGGCTTCCTTCATAGTTTCTGAAATTTTTACGTGGATTGAATTGGTTTTAAGTATGTGAATGTAGGAAACTGGGCACAGCCCCCTGAGATGCAGGTTACTGCATGGGCACAAGCATAGGGATCCCACTCCACACTCAGAAAGGCGCTGTGCACCCCAAAGATTAACCTTCACAATTTAAAGAGTGTCTGTCTTAGCTATAATGAGCAGAATGTGCAATTCTTTAATGCCTGAAACTAGCTGCAGAGTAGCCAGCAGACCCTAGCAATTCCCAGCAGCTGAGAGCTCATCTCAGGAAGCAAGCAATACCAATGCACGAGTTATTTCCAAGAAGAAAACTTATTTTTTAAAACACTAATTAAAAGCAGGCTTGTATTCCTGAAACTAACTCATCCTAAAGATCAGGAAAAAAAACCTCCCATAGACAGAAAACTCTGACAATGTTGTTGCAGAACAAAGTGAGAATGTATGATCCATTCAATGATCATTATTTCAGGTACTGGCTTTTTTTCCTGATAAGCACAGGAAGCAGCAGTAAAACATCCAACTTGTACAGTGCTGTGCTGCACAACTTGGGAATGCCAAGTTCAGCAGAAGCCCACAGCGATTTGTACTGAGTGGGTACCCACTTGCTGCAGTAGAAGAAATACCAAGGGGCAGAAAGGGAAAGCTGATGATTTTTTTCTATTACCCCCTTGCCCCATACACATTCTTCCCTTTTGAATATGTTGTTCCTGGTCAGGGCCAGCTCAGAGAGTCCACGTTACGTGAAGCACATTCCCTTAGCCGAGTCCATGGACAAGATGCCACGTGGCTTTGCAGCCCCTACCTTGGGTTTTGTGTATGAACATGTACTAAGGCTGTCTGCAATGCATGTGCTTGTGAGGTAGATGTGCTCTGAACCGCCAGCAGAGACCTTCATCTTTGTTGTTTTGGTGGGGAGGAAGGCAACCCTCTGCAGCCCATGCTCCTCTCATGCAACTCTCTGGGGAAGCCTTTGCAGCCACCATACACATCAACCTTGCAGCTGACTCCCACAGTTCCCTGGAGAACAGCTCCAACGTGCTTTTGAGCCTGGAGAACAAGATTCTCCACGGAAGCTCCTTCAAGAGAAGATAGCAGGATCCATGTTGGTCGTAGCTGTAAGGGAAATGTGCCCTCCGAAGAGCTGCCCTGTGTTCAGGGGTCACGGAGAGCTGTGGATCCTTCAAGGTTCACACCAATATGAGGAAGGGCCGCAATCTGCAGAGTAATCTGCAGGTACCAGGCCCATGGGTCCTTCGAAACTCTCCTATGATGCAAACTCTCTCCAGCTGGTGTCCCCTGGCTTTTCCAAAGAGTGGCAAAGCTCCTCGAGTGAGTTGTTACATGGGCAGAAATACGTTGCCTCTGGCTTCAAGTGATGAAATTTATCACATGCAAGGTGCCATCACTTCCTCCATCTGTGTGGTTCACCTGTGGCAGAGCCCAAAGACATTTAACATCACTGCTTATGACTTAATCCTTAACTAAGGGTGTGTGTAAGTATTCTCTGAGGCAGCTTCTCCTGCTAATAGGTTCCATACCCTTAGGGATCAGGGCCTGGCCATATCCAATGCCTTGGTCATTTGTGTTACCAGCAGCCGTGCACACAAGCTGTCCCAGAAGACCAGGGATGCTGGGCAGCCAGGAGCAAGCACCTTTCCCCAGCTGCTCTGTCTTAGGGCTGGAGCACAGCCTTACATTTCTTTGAAAGTTTTCTTCACTGCCCCACAGAAACACTGCAGCAGAAAGGAAGAAAGAAGAAAAAGACTGACAGTTTTACAGCTGCTGCAGGGAGGAGGCCATTTTGTTCTTTTCTGCTGTGCCCTACTCTGGTGCACTCACTCAATGAGATGGAAGAAGAAAAAGCAGGACAGCAGATGGGATTCAGCCCTGCATAGCAGATACAGCTAATGGAGGGAAAATGACTCTCTGAATGAGAAAGGCTGAGACAGTTATAGGACTTGGAGTGCACAAAAGAAGGTGGTAACAGGAGGGGATAGTGAGATGAAAGAGGAAAAAGAGGTAGTAACCAGGACATAAACCGCTGTGGGATTGGACAAAGGCTTTTAGTTACAGGAGCATCGAGAAAAGGTGACACATCAGAACTATGCTGGAAGAAACTGCAAGGCTGGAGAGAGGTGGAAATTCCCACAGGACTAGCTGGCAGTCCTCGTGTTGTTTCACGCTGCTAGATGTTCCACGAACTCATATGGCAATGTCCGCCCCAAAGACCACCTGCTGCTCCAAGGGAGATGGCAAGTTTTCTTTGGTCACCCTTCAAAAAACCACTAGCTCCACAGCTTGGCATCTCTCCCCGCACTGCAGCAAAGAGATGCTCACCCTCCTGCCCAGGCAGAGAAGAACCACATTTCCCTCTGTACCAAAGAAAAATGGGCATTGCACTAGTGGATACCTGAACTGTGATCCATGTGAAGACAAAAACTTCTCAAAGGCAGGGTGGCAGGGTTGCTGGAAGAGTCTGAGCAAAGAGGCGTGACTGGTTTTGGTGTGGGGCCCTGAGCAGCGGGTCTCTATGGAGAGTCAGCCATGGCCTCCAGCAACGAGGTGCAAAACAATCACTGCTGCTCTTTCCAGATGCGGTGGTAGGGAAAAAGCCTTTGAGTGAAGAGTTAATTATAGGGATTGTATTACGTTTCCTACAATTAAAGGAGCCCATCTGCAGAGATTTTAATTAACAGAGATCTTATGGGGAATTTCAGTTTGGCTGGAGGGTCTTACTGGGTCTGCTCTGGCTCCTCAATATTTTCTGTAGTTGTGCAGTCATTAGCATTTGCCATTAAAGACAGTGTTAGATGGCAATAAATGAGGAATGGACAATACAGTGACTTTCATACATAGCAGATGTATGTATTTGCCTCTTCCTCTGATTCCCACCATCTTTCCCAAATTAATACAACCACTAGCTACAAAAGTCTTCCTTTTTTTTTTTTTTTTTAGGAAAACAAAAAGATAAATGGTACAATTCATGTTCATGAAGCCATTTAAAAAAAATAAAATAACGACATTTCACCCTGTATAATATATTAAGCATATTAAATATGAACTGGCATAGAGTGGATATTAATAAGAATGATCCAAATAAAGCTCTTTTCTATCTAGAGCATTTTTATTCCATTGTTTTTTCTATGTTACAATTAAAATTTAGCAACATTCTGTTGATCTGTCTGATTTTCCCCAGATTCATTTAGATATACCCCCTCTTCTGGGACAGGATTTTTTTCTCAGTTTAACCTACGCAGTTTCTCCTAAAAGCACCTCAAAACTAGCAGTCCCAGGAGAAACAAAAAGTTGCTTAAATCACATGTCATATTTAGTCTGTGCTTGACATTCCAATAACGCACTGAAGTTTGTGCAGCCATGAGGAGTGCATAGCCAAAAGCCTAAATCACTGCACCTCTACTCTTGCCATCAGGGGGCTTTGGGTCTGACCTATCATCATCATCATCATGGCTTGGCTTTGCGAACGAAGATCTGGGAAGGGCTTTTCCCACGCTCACTGCAAGCGATGAGTGCACCCTTCGGGCCAGTGCGGTGGATTTTTTAGGTGAGGAGCAGCGTGCGCGGAACTGGCTCCACCCTTTACACCTGAGGTTCATCTGCCAGGGCCTGGCGAGCTTGGACGGTGACAGCGAAGTCCTCGGGTCATAGGTTTGGTTAGAGTGTCCTTCTCTTAGATGGATGCCTTATAAGGCTAAACGAGCTCCATCTGCCCGGGTTTGGAGTCACAGCTGTCCTTCTCCTAGGATGGCTGCACATGCCACTACCAGCACAGCTCTCAACCTCACAAGGGCACACAAGCTCCTTCCCCACAGCAAGGGGGTGCCCATGAAAGAGTCGCTGCTCTACCTCTGGACATCACAGACCCAGGCACGGGGCAGCCGGGGCCTGCCAAGAACGGGAGTCCTGAAGGTCGGGTCTGACCTATACTCATCCCTTAACTTCAGAGGTCCCACACTGCTAGCTCCTGATGTAGACTGCTTAGGTTTTGCTTGGTCTGAACTAATTACTCCTCATGCCCTGGCTCCCCATACACAGTTGAGCATCCTTGCAGCTGGCTGAGGGCTGGTAAAGCCCTGCTGTGAAGTGGGGAGACTGAGTTCTCCTGGCCCACCTTGCCTGCAAAACGAAACCCTAACATAAAGCCCAAGGAAGGTGACTGACTTGTGAGGTCAACCAGACATGACTGACTACCCTCTGCGAGACTCCATCATGCTCAACTGCGTTTCATCCTGCCTAAACAGCAGCGAGGGTCCTGGAGTGAAATCCCTGGGAAGCCATGGAGCCAGCAGCTCTGTGGTTTCTAGGCCCTGCCTGTTGAATTTCATGGCATGTGTTCACCTGTGTTGCAGCCCAATCCAGACATTCCTCCTGGGCCCAGAACTCAGCTGTGTAGCTGAGGCCTCTCTCGCTGGAAGGGTCATGGAGCTGGAGAAGGCTACTGCCCAGTGCTGTGAGCTAAAGGCAATTGTACAAATCTCTTTGAGGCTGTGAGATGGTCCCACAGATGCAGCTGGAGTAGTGTTTTCACTTGTATGTAGGTGCTTTGAATTTCCAGCTGTCTGGATTTCACTTCAGTTCCTTCTGGGTTTTTTTCTCATTTTCAAAGACCATTTTTCATTCACTGTCTTTAATGAGACATTCAGTTCCACAGCAATATCCAACTCATCAATCTTTTCCCTTCAAGTGCACTCCTGCTCTCATTGATCCTCTGTTCCTTTTATTATATACAAGGCTACACACACACACTCATACATATGTGTGTATACAGCAGTCTCTTTTCCTTTTGTCTGTCTTTTTATTCTTTGCTGTGTTTAAGTTGTCTGTTACATGCTTGTAATTACATGGCCGTTGATCACCTTATTGATTTATTGGGCCCTGAATGATCTCTGCTCTTCTGTTGCAGCTGCTCGAATTGTCCTGCATGCTCTGAACACCCTTTCTTCTCATAGATGTCTCTCAGGAAGAGTGTAAACCACCTTTCCTGTCATTCCCTTTTTCACACAGTTCCTGCTTGCTAGCTGTCTGGTGGGATCTACCCACTCACGCATAGTTATCTGGTGAAATGTGCGCTGCAGCAGTGAAGTATATCCATCTTGACCTTTGGAGAGTCCGTCTGAGTCAAAGTTGAATTCTTACTAACCTCAGACTACTATTTAAGGGGCTTTATAGCATCTATCCTCCTAACAAGGTCTGTCACGTTGCTCAGAGCCCCAGCAGACAGCCCTACTTCCTCTCCTCTTCATGCTCATTCAGCTCCCAGTGCAATCATTCCCAAATTTTCAAAGTGAAAAATCTTTACGTATTGTCTATTCTCTGTCTCAATGCCTGGAACAAACCACGGTCGCCTTTACTACTCAATCGAGTGTTACTGAAAATGCAGTAGATGATAGACAATACGCTACGCAAACCAGCAGGCCTCTGGAGGTTTGAGGCATGGAGTACTGCAACTTTTCCTGTGGGAGTGGTGCAGAAAAACAAACCATCTGTCTGGATTGAAATGATGAGCAATTAACAGCAGTTTCAATTACCCAGAACAGAACTTTATAAATGTTTGCAAATTACAACCTACCTATTTTCACATGAAGAGTGGCAATCTGTGAGAGAGCTCTCCCTAGATCAGAGGGACATCATCAGATGGAATCCTGAAGGTTAAGAGTTCAAGAGATATTTCAAAATTATCTACTTAATTAGAAGCTGCACAGCCTCCTCTGTTAGATGCAGACAGGAACAAGAATGGCAGATAGAAATTAGAGAGAAGATGGGAGGGAAACTCTGCCAGGGGGTTCTCCTCACAAGGCATGATGCAGCAGGCATTCCAGCAGGAAGAAATCCTACCCCTGCCTCCAGCATCCAGTGGAGACACCACAATGGTCAATTGCAGTTATCATCTGAGAAAAAAGGACCCATTCATCCATACTTGTCCTGGGAGAAGAGATTGGTCTGGAAATGAGTGCTCCTGCATATAGGAATGATTTCTTTGGATGGTATCTGGGTTTTCTTTGGGGAGCACTGGATGCAGAAAGAAACTTACATATTGTAATTGTTGCCGTGATAAAATGCATCGTGTCATGATAGCGCGAGTCAGAAACCCCTCCCAGATCATTACATAAAAATAGCTAAGATACATGGGAAATAGAATCCACTACTACCTCAGTGAAGCCACAGGAATCTCTTTCCATTGTAAATATGCTCCATATAGGATGCCAGCTCTCGCAGGAGTGATAGTAGAACATAAATCACACTAACTAGTAACAGGACCCGCCAAACAATGCAAAATGCCTAGAAACTGAGGCTTGGCTCTACATGCAGAGAACTGTGCCTAAACTTGAAGCATTTGCTAGGGCGGCCAGAGGTGAGACTCCAGGCTCTGCTCAGATCACCAGGAAGAAGACTTAAACCTAGGACTGAGTCTGCACTGATAAACCCACATACGTCTATATTTTGTTGCTAGCTCGCTTACAGGGAGATTGTAGGTGCTCAGTGTGTCTAACAGCTTAGGCCCAGGAGAAAGAGCATTAGTTTGGATTTGGGCATGAGCTACAGACCCGTGGGACCTGTACGAAAGAGGTTATGTGCCTATCAGTTTCATATGAGAAATAATTTGCTCAAAACTGAGACTCTGACTACATTTTGCTGTCATTAATTATTTAGAAACCATCTAAATCTGGATTTAGATCCTGAGGTTGGGTATGCAAATTTGAAAGTCTTGGCGTACAAAATATCTCCCACGGCTTCATTTTTTTCATGATTTTCCACATACGTTAATGAGAGCAGGAAGAGGAGAGCAACTTCTATCACCAGCGCACATGCTACCTGCCTCCCAGTTCCAAGGGGCATGCACACACAGCCTGAGAATCAGCCCAGGGTTTTCTGTTGGCAGTGGTAAACTGCAAATTAAATGAGGGTTCATCAAACAGTGCTGTTGTGGTTTCAAAACGGCATTATTCTTTATCTGGATCCACAAATATATGCTGGATTAGGGCTGTAAGCACATGACAAAATGCCTTGCAGTGCTACACCGTCATAAAGATAACATTTCAATATTTTTTCATCTATCTACAGGCTTCATTACTTTGGGTGATTTTTTTTATGGTATGGAGCACAAAACTAAAATAAATCTTTCAGATACTACCTTCAAACACACACTAAAGTAATTTTTCCTTTACCAATTGAGTTGATTTTTTTTTTTTAACATGTCTACTCAACACTTTTGTCCTTAAACCAGAGGACTAAACCAGTGCTCTCCAAAGTGCGACCATTTACAGGCTCTAAGCCTTGTCTAGAGCCTGCAAAGAGCTCTCTCATTGGCAGCTGTCCCCCAACGATCCAGATGTTTGCTCAAGCCCAGGCAGCTATGAGGAATTGAGGAACAGTCCTGAATTCTCCCTATGGTGACTGGGACTACAGCGGGGCAGGCCAGACGACTCTGCCTGACTGCAGGGCACGTGCTGCCCTGCAGACAGCTTTTGCTGTGCAGCCCCTCAGCTTGATGGTCCCCGTGTTACCCACGAGCCGAGCTGGATGACCTAGCTCCTGAACTTCGCCAAAACACTTGGTAAGCACCCAACACCACAGCCTCAGTAAGCACCGAAAATCACAGCTTGTTTAGCCTCAACACATGCGCAGCACAGAGAAAAAGCTTGTTATGAGCCACAGCTTCTCAGGCAGAAGTCTAGCAACAGGAGCCACCACAGAGGAGGGGTCCTCTCACCAGTAAGTGCTGCAACTAGCAGCATTTGATGTCACAAACTAAAACAAAGCCTGACTGTGATAATTACAAAATACTAGACATATGCAAATGCTTTGCATGAGGTGAGCCACTTTCTCAAGGCCCCCACAGCCACGCTTTGCTGAGCTAGCTCTGTGCACAAGGGGGACGCTGAAGCGCCCAGCATGGCAGTGGCTCCGCTGTCCCACAGAAAGCAGGAAGCCAGGTGCACTACCCCATAACACTCTCCCCTGGAGGGGCTGATCATAGGCCTGGGACCAAAACCACCACAATCCCCAAAACACTTGGAAACCAAAGCCATACGCACTGTTAAGCATTTCAGAAGATTTTAATGTTGTGCAATACCTAAAACACCTGCATCATTTCTTCTCTTTCTCACCCCCTTAAGAAAACGGCTCATATTATTAAAGAACTAATTATCCAGTTAGTCAAGACACAATGGATGCTAAATTTATCCACACACCCTCATCTGCCAATGCACTTCCTCTTCTCACCTGGTTTCTTTGCTTTTTTCCTTCAGCTGGCTACCTACCTTCCACCGTCCCTTCAAATTTATTTCTTCTCTCTGTAAGGTTTCTGTAAAATCCTTTCAGGCTTCCATCACCTTTCTTCCACTCATTTGGCAGGCTTCCCTGAAATCCCCTGCTCTTGGGTGTGTAGCAGCCACCCTGAGGCCTGAATGCAACATGAAGGATTGCTGGAGCAAGCCATTCCTAAAGAGCAGTGCTCTGTTTCTATCTACCACCAGGGAAAGATGATGTCGCTTCAAAATATTCCTAGTTTGGATGGGATAAAAGACACTTGAGAAACACGTATTACCCAGGTAATTAAAGACCCTGCAATGCATCTTGCATGTTCTGAAGTTCTAGAAAGCCAAACAGACCTGAAGAAATCCCTCCCTCTCTCTAATTGCTGCCTATAAATTGTTCTTTTATCAATTATTTATGTGCTTACTGGCTACTCCCAGTCAGAATAATCACAGTTAACAAGATGATCTTCTTGAGTTAGGTGTAATTAGCAAAGATAAGAAAATCAGAGAAAAGTATAATTTACCTGGCATTAGGTGCACAAGCTTCCACTAACCTCAGCTCCTTGGATACGATCTCACACACTGGCTGCACTTCAGCATTTTGTAAGAGTTTCGGATGGTGAAATCTGCACTAAGACCTCTTGCAAACAAGCAAAGCAACACCATCCTGAAGAGAGAAGCTCCTTTTGAGTATAATTTCCGTTTTCTTTTCTGCATCTTCCATCTTTCTGCTCTGCAGATTTTGTTAAAAATATCAAAATCAACTCTATTAGCATTTTTAAAATTAATATTGAATTAATTTTGGATTTGCGGTGCACACAATTCAAAATCAGGAGTTTAGAGCTCCTGAAATCAACATTATAGTTCTCTCTCTATGTCTGCTTAAGATTTCCCTGCGTTTTTTGGATCAATGAACATTTCCCCTCTTATCCAGAAATTTTCACCTGCTTTAAAATTTTGAATTTCTGGGCAAAAATATTGCAATACATCATTGAATTGAAACCTGAAGTAATGGGTAAAGTATGAAAGTTTTGTTTGCTGGGTTCTTTAAGAGGAAGAATTCTTGCCCAAACTATTTTCTATTGGAAATAAGGAGGGCAAACAAGAGAGGAGGTTCTCCTTCTATCCCGTTTAATCCAATCTAATCTAAGCTAAGCTAAACTAAACCAAAGCTGAGCAACACGCTAGTGCAGCAAGAGTTTGTGCACTCAGGAGCAGGCACAGACTTACCTGAAGCTGCTCAGCAGGACCGTGATAGAGCGGAGACAAGACCCCAAATCTCAGGGCTCCATGCTCTGGTCACAAGGGTCCCCACGGGACAGAGACAGCCCAGGAAATGTCTGGTGTAGGTAAAGCTTGACTACATTTTCAAAAGCCCGCATTTTTTTCTATGCAACCTCCAGACAAAGTGTATTTGAAAAGAGAATATGTATTTATGCAGGCAAGTTACCCACGGGGCGACGTTCCCGAAAAAAGCAACTTTTAGAGTGATAGCAAGAGATCTGGTCTGTAATTTGTAAACACACGGTACTGTTACTACAGCCATACGGCAATTCTATCATTTCTAGCCATTTCCCCTTCCCCAGCTCCTGGCAGAACATTTTGGGTGACTCAGAGCTGCCTTTTTCCTTCTCAAAACCAAAGTTCTCACTCAAGGGCCGGCTGAGGCTGCCCCAGAAG